>NW_010261176.1:15454-57405 GCF_000690775.1 Eurypyga helias
TTACACTGCATCAAACAACAACTACATCTCGTACTAGGCTTGAAAATTCTAGTTTTAAATAAAAGATTTAACGAAATGTGCACTATTTATTGACGGTATGACTGATCTTACACTTCTTACTCATTCCTCACTCCACTGAGATGCTCAAAAGACTTTTAAGGAGAGACTTTACTAGTCAAAGAAACCAAAACCTGGCCTTTGGAAAATAATTTGTGAGCTTTCACAGGGTCTGACTGAATACAAAGGTGCACATTTTCCAGTAATGTATATGCATTACCATTCCCTGGGTTTACACTTGCAGTCTCTGAATTAAAATGGAGCTTGCTTTGTGCCTGCAGAAGGCTGTGGTCCTTAAAAAGGATTTTTAATGACCACTCAATGGCCTGCTCACACTTACAATGAAACCAAACTACTGAGGACAGAGGAAAGGCAGCAGCTGCTTACCGAGAGGATGTTCTTCATTGTGATCACAAAGACATTGTAGGCAATCAGCCAGTCCCAGTAACGCAGAATGCTCCTGATGGGCTTCAGTAACAGATCTCCTCCAAAGAGAAGGAAATAAAAGCAGGCTACCAAGTATCCCATGCAGAATATGCTGATCCTCGTGGTTCCCGTTATGAAGATTATAGTAAGCACAAACCAGAAGAGGTAACTGAATGTTATCACCTTATACATGTCTAAGTAGGATCTGAAAGTAAAAGAAGGAGAAAAAGTTATCATTTTCTGAGAGCAGTGCTACCGTTCCTCTACCTGTGCTACTGGCCAACATTTGTCTGCTGCGGTCTGCTGAGCGCTCTCGTCCCACTTCATCATTCAGGCACCTGTTTCAGACTAACACCAAGTTCAGTGGGTCTACTCATCCACCAGCCTGCCTGGCTCATACACTCAATTCTAGCTCATTCATGTGCATCAGCACCTTGCTACATCCAGTCAAGACATTTTGCATCATGCAGGATCATGCCTTGTATCATGAAGGGGAGAAAACATGTTCTCACCAAACTTTATCACTCTGAGCATGGTGAGGCACTGGAACAGGTTGCCCAGAGAAGCTGTGGATGCCTCATCCCTGGATGTCTTCAAGGCCAGGCTGGATGAGGCTTTGAGTAGCCTCACCTAGTGGAAGGTGTCCCTGCCCATGGCAGGGGGGTTGGAACTAGATGATCTTTAAAGTCCCTTCCAACACAAACCTTTCTGTGATTCATGACAGAGTGACATTATCTGGCAATGCTACATATGCAATTTAAAAGCTATCTGAGATCATCTTTCAAGAAGTCCGAGCAATACGATAGCAAAGCATCTTCAAAAGCTACAGTGGTCCCCTGCAAACAATTCCATATTTATTGATGACTACTAGGGAATTCAGTCTGGTTAAAAGCTTAGTTTTCAAAGACAGCTGCTAAAAATACCTTTCTCCTATGGAGATCAACTGTAAAAGTTTTGAGGGGTAAAAGGTTTCTACAGAATGTAAATGTGATAGAATTTACTGAAACGTTTGCCAGGAAGCTAGGAGACAAAGCTATCTGAAATCAGCCTGGCCCACAGTGGGAAAGAGCGAGAAACAATTTGGTATTTCATATTCCTTAAAATCTTTACTTAATATTGACTCAGTGAGCTTTCAAATAAGAATATCTGCCAAAGGTAATACCGAATATTACATGTAGCTAAACACTGTAAAACCAACTAATTCTTAGTTTCTCCCCATTTAGTGTTTTGATTTCAGATGTAACTGTGTTTTCAGGGTCTGTTCACCCAGGCGGTGAAACTAGATTTGTCAGGAAACCAGGCAGGGAGACAGCACTACAGGAGTACACATATACCTAAGCCAAACCATGTAAGGAGTAAATTAACTAAATGCACTGTATGAAGCCACATAAAAAGGCCCCTGCTGCTTGATGTTCTCAGGCTCAGAACTTTCTAGGAGTATGTATTTATAGTCCTACATTTATAGGCCTGTATTATACATTTCACTTGCCAAAGCCAACCAGAGAGGCATTTAATGAAAAGTAACAAGGAAGAGCCTCTGTGTTTATTTCTCACAAACATTTACGAAATTTATGGGCTACTGCCTGTGAAATCTAAAAATGTTGTGACTTTAGAGATGCTACTGGGTTTGGGGCGACAAAACGTTAACAAAGAATCTAGACACACCGGAAAAATAGAAGTGGAAGACATTATTTGAACTAACTTAATATGAACTGGAAATGGTGTTTCTCCAGAAAACCCAACTATAATATCTGGTATTCCTTTAACTAAAACTACTGATGTGTGGGATGGCTAGGAAGAGATCCTCTTCCCGACACGGCTCTAACAATTGCGATACTTCAAAAATCTTGTCCTCTGCTACCAACAACATGCATCAGCATCTTTTGAGAAAAGTACAAAATGGAACTGAATTCATAAAATCACAGAATTGTAGAACAGTTTGGGTTGGAAGGGACCTTAAAGACCATCTAGTTCCAACTGCCCTGCCATGGGCAGGGACACCTTCCACTAGACCAGGTTGCTCAAAGCCCCATCCAACCTGCGGTGGGGCAGGGATGGGGCATCCACAGCTTCTCTGGGCAACCTCCTATTCCAATGCCTCACCACCCTCTCTGGGAAGAATTTCTTCAAACAAGCAAGAATGTCTTCATACTCTTCAGTAACAATGGACTCTGACACCTAAAGACAACTGTAGCTGGCTGGATCCAAACTTTCCAACATATACACATGGTTGTCACAGTCCAATAGCAGATCTCACTCTCAGACTAAAAATTCCAGAAATTACAGAAAATATAAAAAGGACAACAATGATTTAGCTATTTTTTCACTATAATGTTAATAATTTGCTACATTTAATACATGTAAAATATTAAATGGAATTGTTTTTCTCATTTTCAAAATACAGATTAAATATAATAGCATTGGACATCTCTAAACCAAGAAAACAACAACACAGGATGTAACGAAAAGCATCTCAAAAAGCAGGAGGCAATACAACTGTGTCAAGTGACAAATGATGTAGTTCTTAGAGACACATATCTTCATGATTTTTAAAAATATGGAATTACAATTATCAGCACAACAAGCAAGCCCAATCATAAAGATTGCCCTCCCGAATTCACCCTAGAGTGGACATCTTACAAAATGGCATTTGAACAAGTCATCCAGGGCACACCTAACCAATGAATATCATCAACCATTCCAGCTACCTCTGTGTTGTCCCAAGAACAATGACACATTGAACACAACAGAGAGAACAACACTCAACTTGTCTCAGGCGGATAAAAATATTCCTGAAATCACACTTCTTTCTGTTGCAATGTGCCAAAACTCCTTCTCTGTTACAGTGCAGAGTCACGCATCCCCCTAATTTTCATTGTTTCTAATGACATCGGTAGATCAAGTGCTGTAAGAGCAGGAAGGAAGACATGTCTTGGCGGGGGAGTTCTCAACATACTGCCTCTCAAATCACTTGACACATTGTCAGATGTAAATCTTTAAATTCCAGAAGTTAGGAAGTGAGGAGTTTCAGTTCCTTGCTCTGGAGATCATAATGCACCAGTGGGAGGCTGAAGCACAAAGCCATCCCAACATCTAAAAAAACCCTACACAAACCCAGCAGGTCAGTTACCCTCTGTTTGAAACTTCTTTATAGACAGCAGAAAATGCTTAGCCTTGGACAGCACAGACCATAATCTTATGCTTTAACTGCAGACCACACAGCAAAACGCCAGAAGTTAGGAAGCGAGGAGTTTCAGTTCCTTGCTCTGGAGATCATAATGCACCAGTGGGAGGCTGAAGCACAAAGCCATCCCAACATCTAAAAAAACCCTACACAAACCCAGCAGGTCAGTTACCCTCTGTTTGAAACTTCTTTATAGACAGCAGAAAATGCTTAGCCTTGGACAGCACAGACCATAATCTTATGCTTTAACTGCAGACCACACAGATCATTAGTTTAATGTCACGTAAACCTTCCAAATGTCATCTTGTAAGTGGTCTTTAAATCTACATCCAGTCACAGAGAGGAGAGGCCACCCTCAGGATGAAGTATTTGACAATACACCTAGGAAATCTGAGCAGCTGTTTCCCAAGAGGACAGTCACATTCCCCTTCATCCCCTCCGGTCTGAGTTACAGCCCCTGCTTTGGCTTTGGCTCCCTGAATTAGTTGGAAGAAGCAAGTTTGTAAAAGCCTATTTATTCTGAGAGGAGAGCAGAAAGAAGGGAAACTTTTTGCCCATTCAGCCTATGAACCAACTCACTGGTGGTGTGATGAATGCAAACGTGGGAGTGTGCAGCTGAGGGCCAGTATTAGAGCCACACATCTGAGGAAGATTAACCACTACACCAGTGTACCAAGAGCACCAAACCATGGCTTTTCGTAGCACAATAACTCTCTGAGTGAGAAATTATACAGCAGAAACCTGAAAGATGAATGAAAAATTAAAAAAATCTTGATTTGCCAACTGCGTCATTAGCAGCACCCACTGTCACTCTGGATAACATTTTGGAAAAGATTACCATTATCACTTTGTTCAAAACCAAGGAAGACAAAGTCTGAAGGTCATTCCACCTACCCATCAAAGCTACTGTAACCTCAGGTGGCTCTCCAAGTCAAATGATCTGCTGTTCTTTACTAAAACTTTATGAGCCTTATAAGGATTGCTTCAATATTTTATTTCCAAAGAAATTAATTCTTAACTGCAATACAATCCAGCCTGTTGCAAAAAGATTGCTCTAGGTGTAGTTGTGTTGACAGCATGCTCAACGCCCTCTGCCTGCTGGCACTGAGAGGTGCTGATGCTGCAGCGGATAACCCCTTTGAGGAAAAGTGTTTGTCCTCAGCCAGCGCTTAGAAGCTGGGGGAAAGGACACACTTCTGCTTACATGGTCTTGAGATCCTCCTGTGCTGTTGCATCTACCGATACAGCTCAATGCTGCTTCACGCTGGAGAACCTGCTGTTACATCGGGCCCATGCCTTCCCTCATCAGCCACCTGTTTTGCTCTGAGTGTGGCTACCCACCTCCGTGTCAGCCCAAGGTTCTTCCCACAGCCCTCTTCTGATGACTACCCCTCTCCTCTCCTCCAAGCATATTATCCCTATATATACACGCATTTTGTAAACTACCTCAATTCCTCAATTTTCTTTTCTTTCCCATCTTCCCTATCTATTATTCCTTACATTCTTAGCAGCCTGTGTGACCCTGCATCACAGTCCGTTTCCCCTTTTAAACCCAAAATTGCTAATTTCTCACCAAGCCTCCATCCCCAAAGCCTTTTTCTGTAGCTCCATTTCGGCTTCAGAAGGCAGCTTCATTGATTTTCTGTTTGCCAATAACCAGGTCCCTTATTTCAATAGACTTCTTTGCATATAGTGTCATGCATCCTATAGGTCTTAGTCCTTACTGATTTTGTCAATCCCTTTCCCAGGAGTGACACTATCTTACTATCACTCTCTTAGCAGTGAGGTCCCTCCTTCATGCTTCTATCCACTTCAAAATTTCCCAAATCCAAAACTGTGTTATTTGTCGAGGCTCATATTATTAGCAACAAAATGTTTATCTGTTTTACACAACAGCTATGACAGGAGGCCTGTAATGATGATTTGCAGATCCTCTCTCACTAACCCAAGTTCGAACAAGTATACTTCCAAGGAAGGCACTACAGCTGCCTTTGAGAGACTTCACCTGAGTCACCTGGCGACAGTTTCCCAGAGTGCAGATACTAAATGGGACAATGACTGGCTGTTACTATTGTTTCTGCTCTTAAGAGGAAAAAGGTAGATTACAGTCCCGAATTTTTCCCCTGTCAGTGTCTAGGAGAACATCTGTAAACTTCTTGGGAACCGAAACAAGGATTTTCCAGCATTAGAGACTGTGGGAAAGGATTATCCCCAGTGAAGTTGCTTTAAATCCCGTTTCATTTTAAAAGCTCCTACTTCTATTCTTCATTTTTTATTTCTGTTTCAAAGGCCGTTGGTTGTGCTCTCCCTTGGGGTCAAGCACATATCCCCTGAGAAAGCTGGGGGTGGAAAAAAAGAAAATTTCAGGAAATCTCTTTCTTAGACTGTATTTATCATTGTTGAGTTCAAGTATTTCTCCAGAGAGCAGAAAATTAAGCATTTGGAAATATGTTCTTTTTCTGCCACTGTTTATATTGCAGTTAAAACCTTTTTATCCATGCCTTCTAGAACAGTGACCAACTGCCATCTTCTCAAGGGATGACACACATCAGAAAGGGTGCTTCGGTCCGCAACAGTCACTTCTTTTACACAGCAGTAAATACACATCCGGCTTCTCAGAAAACACATTAATAGTAAGCACGATATTTTTAATGCATTGTAATTTATTCATAACCACGTTGTATTCACTTATTTGTTTGGCTCTTTCTGACTGACTTCTGGAGAAATGCCATTTTTCATTTCACTTGCTTGGATAAGCTTTGAACCAAGTTCTTGTCCATGTTACTAAATATTTAGACCATTTGAAACTTCTATGGCAAAGTGCAAGAAATATTTTCAGACAAAGTCCTTTCAGTTCCAAATTGTCTTGGATGGAGGCCATATACATACATTTTCTTCTGAGGTATATCTTCAGTAGATTCTCCAGGGCTTGAGAGTCTTTCTTTTTAAAGATTTATAATCCCTAATAAAAGATTCAGACACTTTAAGACATGGTCCAGCCATTCTCTGGTGCTTCTTTGAAGTAAATTAGGCATTTAAGATTGTGTATGTGCAGTGCAACCTCTCAAAAATAACATCATCTAAAGCCTGAGAAAATCTGCACTGTAGGAAAACCATTGAAGGAGACAGATAGGGGCTCAAAGAACGGAAAGACACCATCAAGAACACAAGATCGATTATGCGGATCATACTAAAGGAAGGTCTGTTCATACCTATATACACTGTTCCACAAGTATGCTCCTATTACAGATTCAGGAAGCTAACACTATGAAAAAAAGAAAAGAAAAAAAGAAGTTGCAGCTCACCTGCCTGACCATCTACAAGAAAGAATATCATAAACAGGTATTTCCTCTGTTCTTGAAATTAATGGGTTTTCTATTCATTTGATAGATTTCTCAAAAATCTAAGATTTTCAACAAAAATCTCCCACTTCTGTTTCAATCTACCGCCTTGTTCTTTTCAATCTACTTCTTATTCACACAACATAAAAATATCACATGAAAACAGTCGCACAGATTTCTGTATGTATATGGAACAAGTATAAAGTGATCACAGTTTATTTGTTCAGCTCACCACGACTAATGGGATACTTTGATTTTCTGTCTTTTTGTACTCTCCACCAGCAACATTTCTTACGGCTTCATACAAGTTGCAAGCTCCCAATTAAATGGTTGCGCATCGTTAATCATCTATACGCAGGACTATTTTGTCAGCACTTGCCAAGCAGTGTGTTTGCATGGGTGTGATGCCACCAATGACTTCAAGCTGATGCATACCATGCACACGAACCAAAACACAGAACTTAACCCAAAGGATTGTGGAGAGGCAGCAGGCCAGTTCAGCTTGGACTTTGCTTTCCATTATAAACCTGACTCTGATTCCCATCCAAAATCTTCAAAGAGCATCCTCCGGGCTTCCAAATTTTCATACTGGGCCATTTGGGAATATCTTCTACAGGCAACCAGAAATACCTATCAGATTCCAGGGAACTTTGAAAAGATGCCAAAAGAGGCTGTTTAAAAAGCAGTGATTTTCTTGTCTCTTTTCCCCTTCTGAAGACAGCCTTAAAACACATACTCATCATTCAAGATTTTTTTTCACAATGATTACTTCTTCTGAACTAAGGAGGGAAAATCCAACCTTTTCTTTCGGCCAGCAACCATGTCACCAGTGACAGTCTCTGCAGTGACCAATCACGCCAGTGTACCGGATGCAACTGCTGTATTAGCTTTTGCTGAGATGGACATCACTGCAGCTGCAAGAAGAAAACCTCAGGCAATCTCCCCTACACACTGCTCTCAACCAAGCCCTACCTGGCAGATGTCTTGGAAAGCATCCCCACCTGATGGAGCATTTTGAAGAGAGATTATGAATTCTCTCTTTCTTCTTATGTTACTGGATCTAGAGCACTGGGTCCACTGTATAGACTGGAAACACTCAAGAGGGGGGAAACTTTTCATGCCAGAAGTGACTATCTCTGGACAAATGAGTCAGATGAATGTGTTTCAACGGTCTCCCCTTCAAAACTATTTCAAGATAGATTTGGCCACCATTTCTAACAGAAACAGCAGGATCAGCTTAAAGATCTTGAGAAGGGATTCTGGTGATAGCAATTCTCTGGTAAAAGGAATAAAAGCTTATCAGCGAAAGGGAGATTTTCCTAGACATTAGTTCAATTTTTAAAATTCCTTTCACACTCAGACATTTCTTGCTAACATGCAATCACAAAACAAACACCTGGTCTGACAAAACACAGTAGAGAAGAAATCTCTTCCCATTTATTCTTGTAATATTGCACCAAACTTTCAGAGACGACTTCCATTAAGAATATGCTGAGCACAAGTCAGAAGAGCTGAGCTAATCCGTGTTGCTGAAATTACCACACAGGAATAGCTCCATGGTTTAAAGGCCATCCATGACAGACTGTCTCAGGCTCTGCCCTCTTCTTCTATTATTCACCTTCCTGAACAACCTTACATACAATGCTGAGAAACAAGAAGACACATCAGTTGTCCTTCCAAGACATTTCTAAGGTTCTTATGACTGGATAAAACAGCACAGTCTCTTATATTTGAGTATTTTTTATTGCACTTAGACAATAACTCAGGAGGACGTGACTGATGACTTTGTGGGATTAAGCACATACATGAGCAAATTTGGACTACAGTGGATTCTTACTAACATGCCTGTGTTTTGGGGGAAGTCACCAGAATGCTGAAGTCCACCATGAATGCTGCCCCACAGGACATTTGAGGGAATACATGCTTTCAGGCAAATTTAACACCGGACATCCCTCCAGGGAGCTTCTGGTTTGGGAAAGGGCAGATGAAAACAAGTCTTCCTTACACTGCTCATTGTTAGTGCTCCCTCGAGGGAACTCGTAACAATAAGCAGTGTAAGGAAGACTTGTTTTCATCTGCCCTTTTCCAAACCAGAAGCTGATTACCTAGCAGCTAACTATCTGCTGTCTTATACCGCAGTAAATGTATGTCACGAGATGGCAACATACAAGAATATGAATTTCAAGTAAAACTGGAAGTTGTGAGAGTTACTTTCACACTACAGAACCTCAGAAAAAGGAAGCATTGTATTTTCCGAGTGTTTAAGATTCAGTTCTTACCTGCAGTGAATGAAGTCAGGAACAGGATTATGCTGGCTAAAAGATGCCGCATCAAGATTCATGCAAATTTCCACATTGTCTCCAGCCATGATTCGTACTGCAGCTTTATTTTCATCCTCAAATGTCTGCCTTTGTAAGGATGCACACAGCAGCAGCATGAAATCATCTAGGAGAAAGCAAGGAAACATTTAGTCATTAACTGAGGTGTAGGAAGTGGTGGGCATACATTATAATGTAGTTACCAGACTCTTTTCCCACTCTTCGAACCTCCAAGGCTGTGCTATTTTCAACACATTTAACACTGATATGAAGTTTATTAATGTATCTAGTTTTTTTACCTGTGTGCTGGTTTTGGCTGGGGTAAAGTTAATTTTCTTCATAGTATCTAGTATGGGGATATGTTTTGGAACACAGTGTTGCTAACACAGGGATGTTTTCCTTTGCTGAGCAGGGCTTACACAGGGTCAAGGCCTTTTCTGCCTTTCACACCACCCCACCAGCGAGTGGGCTGGGGGTGCACAAGAAGTTGGGAGGGGACACAGCTGGGACAGCTGACCCCATCTGACCACAGGGATATTCCATATCATAGGACGTCATGCTCAGCATATAAAACTGGGGGAAGAAGGAAGGGGAGAATGTTTGGAGTGATGGAGTTTGTCTTCCTCAGTAATCGTTATGCCTGATGGAGCCCTGCTTTCCTGGAGATGGCTGAACACCTGCCTGCCCATGGGAAGTGGTGAAGGAATTCCTTATTTTGCTTTGCTTGTGTGTGTGACCTTTGCTTTACCTATTAAACTGTCATGGTTTCAACCCATGAGTTTTCTCACTTTTGATTCAATCCCCATCGCACCTAGAGGGAGTGAGTGAGCAGCTCTGCAGTGTTTAGATTGTAGATGGGGTTAAACCACGACAACCTGTCATCATCTATGATTCAGAGAAATAAATTAGAAAAGAGGAAATAATTCGTACTTTATGATGTTGCCTCATTAAAAATGGCATATGGAAAAACAGATGAAGAAATGACTATTTCTTTCAATTTTTCTACTGTGTACAAAGCCACACTTAGTATTCAATCTCCAACAGACTACGTCAGCTTGCTACTGAAGAGTAAATGAAAGGCTGGTTTCAAATTACACTGTACAGATGTTTTAAGCAAAGGACACATAAATACTTCACAACTATAAGCTAAAATACTTACAGACAAGGAAGACAGGGTTCGGTCTCACAATGAAGTCTGGAAAGTATAACCACTTTATGATGTTGGAGTTGAAGTTGGCATTACCACTTCTCCATGGATAGTCTGTATGACAGAAGCATGCAAAAATGCAATCATTACTTTATAACAATTACTTCATCCTTTTCTTCTGAATACTTATCAATTTTCCAGCACTTTTCTGTAAAGGCAAGCACTTGTAATTGTCTGTAAAGGGTAAGTGTCCTTACCTTTACAAGGAGCAGGTGGGATGCCAATGCAAAGGAAGTACTGGAATGTAATGATGCATGCCAGAAAACAGCAGTATTTTGGCCAGATCTCTGCAATAGCTTTTCTTCTACGTCGATACAATACAGCAATCAGACAGAAGGCATGAATCATGGCATAAAAATCCATTCGCTGACCGATTACATTCACTGAGAGAAGAAAACAGGTCTGGAAGAGAAGTAAAGAAACATAAACAACATTTGCAACCTGAAGGCTAGACAACAGTGAT
Organism: Eurypyga helias; assembly: GCF_000690775.1. Lineage (NCBI taxonomy): Eukaryota > Metazoa > Chordata > Aves > Eurypygiformes > Eurypygidae > Eurypyga > Eurypyga helias. The sequence continues at coordinate 26,451 of NW_010261176.1, forward strand.
GAACTGTTCTGGATACTGAAAGATTGATTAGACACATGCTGGGGCTGACTGCAGCAACCCTGTGCAAACCAACATGCTAAAGCAGTTTGTATCTCTCTAACAGAAACCTCCCTCACCCCCCCATACTTCTGATAGTCTTCTATGAGTGTGAACTATGAGAATACAGTACTAAAGCAGGTTTCCATTACGTGATATCTAAAGATACAGAATGGAATATCCTATATGTGAAATGTTTAACTGTTGCCAAGCAAAGCACATATTCCACAGCCATATAGTTTGATAGCACTTACAGATGTGAAAAAGAAGACAAACTATTAAGAATAACAGCAACTAAAGTGTATTCTCATGTGGGAATTAGACAAAAAAGAAAAGGGATTTAGACCATACAGCTTCTACTGGCTGTAGACAAATCCAGTCAATTGCTGTAAGGCAGCTTTAGTTCTCCGTTCTTCTAAAAGCACTGCATCCCAGAGCATTTCTGCTCTCTGGCTCCACTTAAAGTAGTTCCTTTGCTCCAGGAAGGACTTTACTTCATGCCATGAAGCATGCTTCCAAACTTAGTGAATAATTCATAGTGAATAATTTATTCAGTGCATTTCACTATTTTGATGTTTTCTCTCCTCAGATTAAGATGAGGTTAAATTTATTTCCAGAAGGAAATAGCTTGCTGACTGATTTTAATTTTCACTCACTCTTAATCCTCAGACTCGCTCTGAACAGCTTACTCCAATTATCAGTAGCAAGGGGTGGTAGTGTTTAATAGATAGGTCAAGAGCATCATTATGATTAGAACTGGGATGCATTAGCCTAGGAGTTGCCTTCTCCATATAGCCATAGAAATTTGTGAAAAATCACTATCTCTACAAACAGTTTTCAAAGTACATTTCATGTGTCTGTTAACAAACAGACATAGTAAGAGAACAGAGGTGAAGTTATTTTGGGTTTGGTTTTTGTTTTGTTTAGTTTTCTTATTTGTGGCACTTGCTCAGCAACAGCTTGTCTTCAAGGCAGGTTCAGTTCTAATGCTTTGCTGCTGGATGAGGTGAAGCAGATAGAAGGAATACATTAGCTGAGCCTAAACCCCATCAGTCTGGGCCACTGCTGATGGCAAACAGACAAACAGATCTTCTGCTAAAGACCTACCAGATATTTAGGATACATCATGGATCTTCAGGAAAATCTCTACTCTCCTTTGTACCTGCCTCTCCTAATTCTCTGTGTGTTTCTTGTCCACTGGAAAGTTCTTTGGAGAAAGAACTTTGTCTTACACTAGTTGTACAAAGCAGCAATAACCTTTGCTGGAGCTCTTGCTTCTGCCAATTGCTAACAGCTATGATAACAAGTACATAAAATATATTTGGGCAAAAGACGCTTAGAAATGTTTAAATAGAGACAATGGCCTGCTAGCCCCTGCTTTCTTCATGTGCTCATGCAGTCCCTAGTTTCCTGTGTGTGTGCATGCACAAGAGAGAATGCTGCGGTTCTGTCCCTTGTCCCATCTGTTATCCCTTTTGTTGAGTTAGAAATCAGACATACAAAGAAAAGCAAGAAGAAAACCAACAAATAGCAACTCTGGCTAGGTCTAACATGAGTGATGACTAAGAAGCATCCAGCTGTCAAACACAGTGCAAGAATGACACAATCAAAAGGTATGGAATGACAGACTAAAGAAAATGAATACATAGTGATTTACCTCCAAACCAAACTTGTAGAAGAAATAGTTTATGAAGTACTTGACACAGTTTACCAGACCATCATCCAGATGTGCTCTTGTAATATCATGGAAAATGGTTTTGGTTACAGGTGTAGTCAGGTTATTTCGACATCTGTAGTACTCTTGATGACGGTAGATTGTAACTTCAAAAGCCAGAATAGCCAGCATCAGTAAGTTATTCTATGGGAGACACAATCAGAAGAATATTAAATAAAAACAAAAATCTGTAAGAAGCTATAAAATTTTCTGATAGGCATAAACCAATGAATACTCAATGGATGTTACCACTGAGTGCTTCCGCACTCCAGGATGCACTGGCACCTATTCCCAGCTTCTATAATTGAAACAAAGTAAGGTTTCAACCACCTCTTAGGTTTGGATGAAGCATACTGACATCCAGAAGATACATTTAAAGACATTCATTTAATAATACTGTAATGAATGAACACTAGTTGTGGAAAGGAAGGGGAGAGAAAATGCATTAAGCCATGCTTTGCAGGAGATAGAGGATACAATCATACACAAAGTCATCTGCAGGGGTTCAGCTGGCAAGCACTAACTTCCTCAAAACTGCAAGGATGCTGGGTACTGCAAATATATCCTGGATACCCTTTTAAATGAACAGTCTATCTGCCAGCCTTCACACATGCACAGCTCCTTCAGTCCCAAATCCAGACTGACTGGGATGCAGTCTTGACCAACTCTGAAGTGAGCTGTTTTCTCACAGGAGGGATGTCTGCCCTGTGCAATACAAGAGAGGTATTAACCAACTCCGAAAGTTGGTTGAAAAGACCAGCTCAGAGAAAGTCTCCCAAGGAAGCCATAACTGAAGGGGAAGAGGCAATCTCTAGATCTCTGCTCACTGAGAAATATTGGGGAAAAGAGTGTCCTGAGACAGATGTTACTGGGTTTTTAATTTGGTTGATTTTTTTTGTTTGTTTGTTTTGTTTATTTATTGACAAGAAGTTAGATTTGCTTGCTGTTTCTGTGCTTCCTATTCTTGTTGGGGAGAATTTTACACCATCCATCATAGATAGACTCCTCACTTCAACACTGCAGACATACTGAATGTCTGTTACTAAAGGGGCATAACAGAAACACATGAAGACTTGAAGCCTGGGACCTTAAGATCTAGCACCAACCTGAATTCCCCTGTGTACAGGAGATGTTTGTTAACTCAATGAAAACTCTTCTAGAATTATTTCTAACCCCAAAGCATTATCTATTTATAGCTGTAAAGCTCCTAGCATCAAGGCAGACACCACTAGGCAACTTCACTCTCCATGCAGAATTGTTCCCTAAACAAACAAAGCACACAGGGGTAAGCTCTCAGGGAAGAAATGAGGAATAAATCCGATTAGATCAAAACTTGCTGTTGTTCTGTCAACACATTTCTGACAACCTTAAACTGTGTACACAAAATTTTGGAGATTCTTTAAATTAAGAAGTGGCATGCAAGGTTTGCCCCAGGAATTGGCACGCTTTTATTGTAAGAAGGGTTTTTAAATCGACATGAATAATAAAACATTGCTTACAGACATCAACCGAAACAAGAAAAACAAAAGCCATCCATTTACTAGTGCCTGAATGAATTACTCCCTTAACTCATATTTTTAAGCTGTGGCTAAGGAACAGCACTATAAAAAAATTAACTGCTTATAGAATATACTGTCATTCAAGGCAATCACTCCAGTTAGACCTGTCAGTTCTTTGGTACCTGAGAGCTATGCACCTTTTAATTACTTAGAGTTTTCAGATATCACATTTCATAGAGTGCTTTTAGCAGATGGTAGAGTCAAAAAACCACACTTTGACATGCAGATTATCTTAATTGGTACTGAATTTGTTCTGGAAATGTCCTGCATAACACATATGACTTTATGCTGTCTCTTCCCCTCTGTACTTCCCTATCATCAATGGCTTGCATTATGTTTTTGTGTGTGGCAGACGTTTTATTACAAAGACATTGCTAATTTCATCACAAATAACAAAATATCTTAATACAGAGAGTTAAAAAAGTTACCCTTAAGTATACAAGCAGGGGATAAGATTTCCTCAATCCAACCCACTCTGCAGGATCAACTGGCCCACTGTAGAGGACTGAGGTTTTGAGTTCTTCTAAATTGACCTTAGTTTCATTCTCTCCTGGCTAAAAAGAAAATGCAGAAGTTTATAAAAAATGAGTTTAAGGTTGCTTGGGGAAGGAATGAGTATCAACAACAATGCATCAGGTGAACTGTAGTTTTCAGTACTTGACATGCTTCCTTTTGCTCTTCTTCATTGAAGAAGCAGTCAAACCTTTTTAATATGCACTTGTACTCACCAATGTACAGTTACTGGAAAAAGTGCTGGGATCAATAGATGTGAGCTGGTACAACATTTTGCAGACAATAATCACACATGTCCAAACAGTGCAGATACTTGATGCCAATGGGCGAAACTGAGCATATGGCAAAGCAAGAGCCCAGGCAATTAAAAACACAAAGTTAAACAGAGACACCTGAAAACACAAAAACAGTGTGAAAATTACATGGAGTAACAAGAGAACTGAGAAATCTGACCTTTTCCATAGTAATTAAAAACAATCATTCAAAGGAAAGGAACATAGAGAAGCTGTGAGAAAAATACTGAAAAAAATATACAACAATATTCACAATAACACAGAGACAAAGTGGTAAGTGAAAAAGGAAAAACTTCATAGTCGATTCGGGAAGAACTTTATCTCCTACGTAATGTTAATACTATTAGACCCACAAAACTGCGTACCCACCCTACAAACAGACATGAAATACGAAGCACCACATGCTGGTTCTGCTGCTTTAGCGCACATAAAACAAAGAAAAGGTGATACAGAACTGTGTGTCTGTGGAACCCACCTTCATCCTCTTGACCTTTTTCCCACAGAGATGTGAGAAGAAGCATTATTTTTCTTAGTGAATCCTGTCCTTAGTGAATCACATTGCCCACATCAAAGGTACAGCTAAAAGTGTTCTCCCTTTTTCTTCAGGTGTAGTTCCATGTTCCTGTTTCTTCAGCACCAGACCCTAATTTTCCTAGTTATTCCTTCCCAACCCTTTTCTACACTTTCCACCCCTGGATGATGCCCACAGCCAGCTTGAGCAGGGGAGGGATTATGTCTCGAGTCCAAAGAATTAGACTAATAAAATCTTAGAATCTGGAGAAAAGGGGAGAGTGAGAATATCTAGGCAGGCAGAATATCACTGTGGAGGATCTCAAGGCAGGTCCCCAGCAGCTGACAAGCCCATCTGGATCCCACAGTTTCATTGAGGTCTGACATGAGGAAGGGATTTCCCTACTCTTAGGTGTGCCGCTGCAGAGCAGATGCTGACAAGCTTCCACCATGTGTAAGATTTTCACAGTGGGTGTTTACTTGCCTCTTTCACTGTGACCCAGATGATGTAAGAGGAAACAATTTTGATGATGTGCAGTTCCAACAGCCACCACACAAAGACTTGCATCTTATGGAAATACTCCAAGAATTTCAAAAACAGCACTGTAAGGCGGTCGATCACCAGATGCCATTTGTTCCTCAAGTCTGCAGAGATGTTCAAGCAAAACCGTTGAAGGAGAAAAACAGGTCTATGTAAAAAGGAATGCTCCACTAGACAACAATGAGCTTTCTACTTCTCTTCTACACCTTAGAGTAAGACAAGAAGGAGGTTAAAGGTATGGTTCAGTGGTTAACTAAGATTAAATGGGGCTGAGGCTCACTTAGCTGTGGTGTTCTTCCTTCTGACCCACATTCACTGAAAGGATTCCCCACTTCAGAAGTGGTGGCGGTGTCTTATCTTGCCAATTCTGCTTTTATTCCTCTCAACAGAGCCCTTCTTGGGCTCTGTTTTCCTTCAGTATCTTTGGAACTAAGCTTAGAGAACCCATCCAGGGACTAGAATTGAGACACTCCAGTCCTGGCCCTTATCCAGCTCAGAAAGAATAGGAATTTGTTCAATGTTTGGAAGCTATGGAGTCAGTCTGTTTTCAGAAAGCAGACGACTACTACTACTACTACTACTCAGAAAGCTTTCCAGCAAAGAGATGTCTGAACACTCAGAGTAGGATTCTTGTCCCATAGTTTTTGAAAGCTACACTATAGGCATCTTCATTTGTCAGTTATCTAAAATGCCTTGCAGACAGCACACGGTTCTAGAATGTGATATGTGCCATCCCAGGACAGACATCTGAGACAGGCAAGGTGAACTGTAATCCAGCTGAATATTTCTCTCAGCTGAAAAGGGAGCTTCAGCAAGTTAAGATCCTTAAGTTGGTTAAAGGTATCCCTTCACAGGTAGTATTTTACTAAAAAAGCCATCTTCCCAAATAATACCCCAGTGAGCAAGCATGTGGCAATAGCTAATATACATGGGTATATATGACAATACATAGGCTGAACAGTGCTCTCCAAGTGTCATCTTTGCTTGTGGGCTGGCAATAAAGCTGTTTCATCAGGCTGGTATATATTAGTATAACATCTTCACACTGTATTAGGGGTTTTAGAAGCACTTTGGAGATTAGGAAGGATTTTGCATGCTGTGAGAACAGTCTTACAGCTAACAGCAGAGGTGGAAACATTTGCAAGTGACACCGAAACACATCAGTGCCTAAGCTGCTAAAAACGCAAAGGAGTTACCAGCTTCTGTATGTAATTATTTCAACTTATCTGGTTATTTTATACACCAAGCAAACCGAGATGGTTATTCTGTGCGTATTTGTGTGAAGAACACATGCACACTTGTGTGCAAAAGCAGACTTTTGGAATACCTGACAACCAACTTCCATATTTTTTTTTCTTCTGCCCTTATTCTCCAACCACAACTTAGACAATCCTAACAAAAATGCTGAGTGATGTAAATTCCATGAGTACAAAATTAAACTTGACAAATTAATTAAGCTACAGAACTGTAATTCTACACATGTTCTCTTACAGGCACAATGTATGTATTAAAGGAAAGCATTTATAGAATTAGATGTTCTCACTCGTTTTTTCATAGCATTTACTTTAATTTGCAGTGTTGATACCATGCAAGGTATGTCCAGACAGTGCCAGTCAAGTGGAGCAGGCAGAAAAGGTACTGTAGCAAGCTCTGTCTCATGTGTTTGGGCACTACATGCACAGGGGATAAAATATAGGTCTGACTGCATCCATTGAAAAACTGTACATCACTCTCTAATAAAGGCTGCACATGTGAACATGTTAAAATAATGTCAAAACTCCAGACACAAGGCTCTATAAAAATTTGGTAGAAATAAATGCATGTACAACTTAAAGATGGATCACACATGGGAAGCAGCACCTCGTGCTACTGCCAAGCCCCACTTGCTGCAGTGTAACAAGGGTCCTAGGGAGATGTCGGCAGCTCCCCGCTTCCCTGCTTGCATGTGTTTCCATACAGGATAACCTCCACCAGCTGGCCTCTCTCCCCAAGCCCTTCCAGCATGCAGGGATGGCCAGCCTGCAACAAACTCAACACTCCCCATAGACTGCATGAGAGCTGGCCAAGAAAGGTTCCCATGGCCCATGAACACCTCTGTGAGGGAAGATGTCTCAGCAAGGAAAGGGAAATTGTTTCAGCTCAGTTTCCCTGGGGCAGCAAAGCCAGATGTGCTGCCAGTTTGCCTTAAGAAAGACTCTGTCCCTATTTATGGGTCGCAGTCCAGTGAACACCGGCATGAGCAACTGAATCTGTGGTAAGGCCATTTCCAAACAATACAGCTTCTTTGGGTGTTGAATGTTCTCCCCTGGTTTTCACTCATGGCTCATATTACAAACTGAGTTACGGAAATATCTCACGTTAGGAGTTCATCCTAGCAATATCTAGGATGACAACATCAGCCTTACCCATGTCTGCCCTTAAACATTTTTACGTTCATCTGGCATCAATTACACATTCCATATTCAGAAGAGAAAAATATAACACTAATGTGCACATGAATAATGAAGAAAAGCCATCGGGAGTTCTGGAGTGGAGTGCCTTGAAAGCATGCAGTATTACAGATTAAATATGTATGTGTATTTTCTTTATTATAAGGAGATTTCCCTCTAAAGGAGTTCTTAGGATTTGGGGTGCTCTCCTATTAACCCAAGCCAGACCACCTAGAAGAAAGAGGTGGAGATTTGTTTGTTTTCATCCTCTCAGCATCCTAGAGAAACAGTATGATTTTTCCCTAGAATAGACAGTAGCCTATAGAGTAATTGACAAGTAGCCATCTGCTCGGTTCAGGCTGTTTTGGCAAAGACTTTATGTAAAATTAGAAGGAAAACCTGATGATTGATGTGAGCAGGGATGACCAAGAATGAACTTACCTGTAGTTTCTTCCTCCTCTGATTCATTGTCTTCATCATCATCATCTTCCTTGTCCTCATCTTCTTTTTCTTCTTCTTTTCCTTTTTCGACCCTCCCTTTCCCTCCCTCCCCCTCTGGCTCTTCCATTCTTTTCTCACCAGCCTCTTCCAGCATTTTATCCTCTTCCTTTTCTCTGCTGGCTGTTAAATTCATCATAGTTAGGTCAGGCAGGCTTCCATCTTGGTGCACCAGTCTGTTGGTAAATAGTAGCAAGTCAGCAAACTGAGCAGTAATGACACTGTAGTCTGTTTTTCAAGATGTATAATTAGGAAAAAAAAAAAAAGGTTCATGGAAAATGCCTTAGAAGTGGAAAAGTTAATGATTCTGGTACTTTCTCCAAACACACACTGCAAATTGAGCTGGAATGTATTAGTAACTACTTCTCACTCAGATACTAATGGTTAGTTAGTAATGAGTGGTATTGACACTTAAACTTGACATTTTCCCCACTAGAGAAAATGGTCAGAGTTTAAGATGTTGAAGCATGAAATGACATTGTTTAAGAGGAAACATTTCATGACTTCATAGGGGACTTACTCATTTTGGTGGTTTGGTATTTTTTTCTTGAGGCTGCTCAAAGTAATTGGAACAGAAAGAAAAAGGGAGATGAGAACAGAGGGGTTACAGAAGAAGGTCATCGACAAATATGTCATGCTACATCACAAGTCATAAAGCATTCTCCTACTCCATCTGCAGAAGCCTTCCGATGCCAAGAGCACAGCATGCCATCATGACATTCACAGGGCGCTGCTATAGAGGAACACGGAATTGCAGGACAGGTGGAAAGGGGGCATCCTATTTACACCGGCACTAAACATGGTCAGTGCTGTACCATGCTGTAAGTAATGGAGCTGAATCACCTCAAGTATCTGACTGGTTACTGTAAATGCATTTCCACCTTCTTCCAATTGAAAGAAGCTGGGAAACCAAGGGATTTGCAATTTTTCTTCCAGCTATAGGTTTGGGAACAAACAAACGCAAATATTCCATGGCTGTGGCTTCAGTATATTTTAACACGTCTGTCTTTGATAGCGCTATTCATTCTCTCTCTCTTTTCTACATCACACTGAGAATTTTTCTTAGATTTCTAACTGTCTCTTACTAAATCTATTAGTAACTTTCAGACTACCAAAACCAGGTTACAACTGATATAACACAGAAATGGTATTTCTCTATTGCCATGGCATCCATTTTTTCTGAGGTTTATTCAGTACATATATTTTCTTTACTGAGAAAAGAAAGGTTTATTCAGTACATATATTTTCTTTACTGAGGCATTCTCTTATGGTTTCAGATGTTTTAGTTTTTCCCAATTCCCCAATCCTATGTGCTTTGATGAGCACAGTGTTTTTACTGCCATAAACAGTCCCTTTGAATATGACTTCTTGCAATAATGTGTCCCTTTGGCAAGTGCGTATCTCCATGATCAGGCTACTAAATATTTAGCTGTGTTATTGAAATTACTCTACTCAGCCTACTTTTAAAGCACCTGTTGGACTTCTGGACTAATGCAAGTAACTTTAACACACTACTGTCTCAGGGATTTATTTTTCAAGATGTGAAATTCTGGCATATTACCATTTAGACAGGAAATTCTGCCATTTTTAACTAGGATTTCTATAGTTCAGGGAAACTAAAATTCTGTATTTATCCATCTGGGCATTAAAAAATAAGAACATAGGCTAAGCAGTTAATGAGAAAGTCAAACAAGCAGAATTATCTTTCAAATATTTGGGAGTTGCAGTTTCCTCAAGATGGAAACTCTCGTGTCTCAAATTAGGGAAAAATGACAGAAATGTGACTAAACAATCCTGAAGCAGAAATACCATACCAATAACCAAAAAGCAGAAACGTGGTTTAAATGTAGAAGTTTAACAAGACTGTCAGGAATCAATCTCACAGAATAAATACAATAATAAGAATGATTACAAAAATCCTTCATCAGAGATGGGCTGACGAATCCATGTCCAATAATATGAAAATCTCTTATACTCAACACCTTATTTAGTAACTTTGGCTACTGAAATAGGACTTTTTGTCCGATATATTTAATTTTCATGTTTAAGCTAGTGTATATACTAAAAGGTTATTCAAATTCCTGCAAAATGACTAAAAAATAATATTCCCTAAAATTACATAATCTAACTTAGCGTATCTAGGTAAAACTCTAATAATGTACCAAGAGAGTCATGTATAAAGAAGAGAGAATGAATTTTCAGTTCAGTTCAAATGTTATGGTGATTCCTGATTGCCATAAATCATCAGAGTCCATTTAAAAGGCAATGCCAGATGAAATTAAGGTATCCGTACAATCAGACAGGTTTTGTATATGTGCAATTGCATTGATTTTAAGGAGGTATCTTCCCAACTGACTTTTAATGGAAAAACCTACATTCACACTGGTGTAAACGACTTACTGACTTACCTCAGTGTAAACTGGACAGGAACAGAGTAACCCTGTAGGATTTTGTATGAGAGGACTCTTCTTTCTCTGATTCATATACCTCCCATTCGTACCCACAAGATCCAGAAGGTGATGGGGTTATAAAAATGGGTACATGTAATATACATACCTGATAAAGTCTCAGTATGAGCTTAGTTTTCAGTATGTTGGCACTTAGTTCTACTGGTACCAGGAGACTTGAGCACAAGACCATGTGCTCAAGGGATCCAAGGCTTGGTAAAAAGCCCTGTGTATTCTAAAAGTTAGTCTCCTTGCATCTTTCCTCTCAAACCTCCTCATTTATTACTAGGGTTGCTCTCTCCCTCTCTTTTTTTTTCTTTTTTACGACAAGATCACATGGTATTGTGTAACAGACAACAGTGGGGTATTAGGATATAAAAACCTCACTGGTTTAGAATATCTAAGACAAGTGACCCATACAGGCTGCACAGCAGGTCAGGTGTAACTTCAAGTCGGAAAACATATACTGGTGGGAAATTATCAGAAATAACACAAATATATTGTGTCTGATACTTAGGAAGGGGAATAACTAAATAATAATGCAGACAACAAGTCTTGAAGGTACAGCCACTAGTGCCTTAGCACCTCCTATCCTCAAATTCATTAAACAGGGTATCAATAACGGGAAGTATACTAGCATCTCTAGTTTCAGGCGTCAAAGCAATTTCAGAGGCACTAAAATCAGGCATGTTCACCACGTGCTTGCTGGACTCCTAATATGTTCATCTATTTGTAATTTGCTAGAGCAGAAGATTAATTAATAACAACTTACTGGGCGCATTATGCAGCGCCTTTTGCCTTTGAAAATGTCTTTGAAGTTTATGAATTACTTGAAACCTTCTCACTCAAAACAATTTCTCAAGCATCTGCCATGCACAGCCTCAATAACAGAAAGCTTTCTGCTCTGGAGAACATTAGTGACCCATCTCCTGAAGACTCAAACCAAGCACATAGTGCCATAACTCCATTGGCAGACCCCTGAGTGCTTTCCCTGCCTCACAGGTGGTTTTGCTGCCTGCATCCGATGCCAGCTGGCTGGTGTGCACTGGGGTGTCTGCAAGCCAGGAAGGGGTCCCTCTCCTTCTTTTGGGAGCTGCTTTGACACTGAGGCTCTTGCCCCTACATTGTGCCTGCATCGCAGTCGTGTCTGCGCCTGCTCCCATCCCTCCCTGACCCTACACCCCACACACAGACTGACTTCCTGCCTTCAGCTCCAATCTGGCTCATCTCTATGGGCTTGGTGGGAGCTCCCCTGGCTGTGGCTGACCCTGGTTACCATCCCCGGACAGGGGAGAGAGCCCAGCCTTGCCTCCTGGTTGTGCACATTGGCTCCCTGACAGATGGGCTTCCAGACCAGGTTTTCAGCTCTGGTGAACTTTTAAGAACCCTGGCCTAAACTATGTGATGACATTTGAAGAAGGAGAGTGAACATATCACATAAATTAACTTCTTAGAGCAGGTAGTCACAAATATCTAAAAAATGGATTTTCTGTTTATATTCAGTAGCAACAACAAATTCAGAAGTCCTTCTATTCTCGGAGCTGATTAACCAAAAGCTCTCATTTACTCCAGTCAAATATTCTGAAAAAGATTTACTTTATGGAACAGTTTTCAAGATGCCATTTATAAAGGGATGACAATGACAGCAACATGGGCTTTCGGAGTTTGGATACTGCAGCACCCAACTCAGCCTATGAATTAACATCCTTAGCATGCAGTGGTTTCCGTGTAGTGCATGTTCCATTTCTGTCTCTGAAAATCTCAGTCTGTACAAACTCATAATACAAACTGCACATTTAATTGATCTGGCCCTCAAATTCTCTTTCTTAGGTGCTTGTGAGGAAGACAGGGACGTGAGTCTGAGTGTCTGTCTGTACGTGTGCACATGCAAGCATGCAACTTTCCATGCACAAACAAAGGGTAGATAAACGAGCCTCCTCAACCAAGTCTGTTGTCTGCAGCCAATTACAAATAGCGCCAATTATTCCTGTATCGAGGCATGGGCAAGGTTTATGAGAAGAATTCCCAGATGGGAGATCAACTCACAACATATACATATGCAGAAGAGATGTATTAACTGCTTCACCAGCTTTAGGAGACTACAATACCTGAACAACATAAACTCCCTGCTTACTTCACAGTAGTGTGCGGCAAGAACATACTTTCTTTTAAGGCAATTAAGAAGTAACAAAAAAGTTAAGGTGTATTTGTTTTAAAGGAAAGGAAGAATTGAAGTACCCACCTATTAATTATTAGATAAACACGGCCATTGACTTTGGCATGGCTATGAGGTGGGAGATGAAAGCACAAGAATGTGGGAGATGAAAATGGGAAATGAATTAGAGAGAGAGAAAAGGAAACCGTTAAATAGGAACGAATGCACTTTCCTGACTACCGAGAGACACATTGTCATAACAAAGCACGATATGAAAGCTTAAGATACACCATGCAGTAAAAATATAGGAAATAAAAATGCACTACTTCAATGTTTAGACCATATGAAACTTCAGTTAGAACTGCAGGTTCTTTTCATAGATCCCAGAATGTGAGAACAGCCTCTACTGCTGTATCAAGTAAGCCACAGAACGTTTTGCATATTTTAAATAGATACTTCATTTATTTGTTTTTTATTATTTAAAGGTGATTATAATGGAGCATCATACCACAGAACTTATCTGCCTCACAACCTTCATCTCTCACACACATAACTCATGGTGCAGCAAGGAAACAGTCTTGAGAAGACCTAAGCAGAGGATTTTTTTCCTTTGCAGATGTTAAATTAACCTTTATAAATCATCTTTATAAACAGTGAGAAGGGTCTTACCCTGCCAGTTCCAGTGTGCCAGTTTCTGTCCCCTCTATTTGCATCTGTCAAAGCCTTACTCTTGAACTCACTCTGCAAACTTTGCTCATGTGAAGCAGCATCTTAACACATGAACAGCCTCAGCAATTTTAACAGGACTCTTCAGTTAGACACAAACATAATATTATAATCATACATGGCAGTTCAGGAGCAGATGGAGGAACTGAAACTGCTTTCCCTTTTACTTTCATGACTAGCTCTCACCTGCTGTGGTTGTCTTAGCAAGTTCGCTGTTAAAAGGATTGAGTTCTGTCTGCCTACTCAAATTTAAGGTTCAGTTTCTCTATTCGTAATTGTTTGCTTGTTGCAAAAGAAGCAGCCTAAAAGCAGTTTTGAAAGCTAAACTAGCTGTTGAGTGAATGCTAGTGTTTTCAAAGCAAAAGGTGAAATTAATTTTCAGTGGCCTTGTAAGAAAATTGCACATATACATCATATGAGTCCTTAATCTCTGTTTTAGTTGTCTCTGCAACTTATTCCTAGAATTACTGTTAAGGTGGAGCTGGTTGTAATAGCTTCTATCCAGCTTCATGCATCATCTACACAAATGTCAGCTGAGCTCTCATCCTGATGCTTTGAAGTTTGCTGATGCTCAGCAGAGATTTATCGCATCAAGGGAAGAAAACAGCTGGATCTTCATACATCAGGCAGTGTTAATGGTAGCACAAACCAGAAAAAGTGTTCTGAATTGGGTACTGGACACACATATGAAATTTTCTAAGGAGGAACAAATGATACATGTAATAACTGTGATTTTACAACACTGCAAAATGGCAAATGTAGCATATATACCACATTTAAGAGTTAAAGACATCTAGCTACTTATCTGTCAGCTCAATACAATATAGTACACATTTAGACTTAAAAAAATAGCATTATAGTAGCAATAAAAAAAAGCTAATGCTATCGGGCGATCCTCTTCACCTGCCACTTTAGTAGAACGCCTGGTCCGACAATGGAATTCTACTTCCAGCACTGTATCTCAAGGCTGCTTACTCCATGCATGAGTTTTTGCTCTCAACAAGGCACTGAAAACATTTTGTGTCTTTAGTATCAGTGATTCCATTCTTTTGGGATCATGTGACTTTAGTCACAGGGATTCTCTTCATGCCAACATTTGGAGAGCTATACAATATTTTGGTATCCTTCATGTATAATAGAAAGATTTGCAAGTAGTGGTTTCACAGGCAGAGTGTACAGTACCATGAACCCTCCTAAAAGAGCTTGCACAGCTACTGCAAACTGTAATGCATTCCCTCACATGCCTCAGCTCAGGAAAAAGCCCTGTTTCAGCTCAGATACCTATCTGGGCTCTGGTTTCAGGGCTTGGCTGCCCAGATCAGAGAAGTTAATGTGCACCCGCTGCTGCACAAGAAGTCTGCTATAGGCAAAGAGAAAGTTTGCTCACAGGCCATTTCAAAGGGCTCTTGAATCTACCATCACATTTAGCAATTCAAGAAAAGCAAGAAGTATTATGAAAGCAGTCATTTAAAAAGCTAGGTTTAAAAACCCACATTGTTGGGAAATTTTATCAAGTTTGATTTGTTCTGGTTTTAGTAATTATTTAAATACAGAAAACGGAAGCATTCTATAGAAGTATAGCTTATTCTCATGCACTGACGATAGGGAACACAAACACAGAATCATAGAATCACAGAATGGTTCGGGTTAGAAGGGACCTTAAAGAGCATCTAGTTCCAACCCCCCTGCTATGGGCAGGGACCCCTTCCACTAGACCAGGTTGCTCAAAGCCTCACCCAGCCTGGCCTTGAAGACTTCCAGGGATGGGGCATCCACAGCTTCTCTGGGCAACCTGTTCCAGTGCTTCACCCGCCTCTCTGTGAAGAACTTCTTCCTGATATCCAATCTAAATCTCCTCACGTTCAATTTAAACCCGTTACCCCTTGTCCTGTCACTACAGGCCCTTGTAAAAAGTCCCCCCCCAGCTTCCTTGTAGCCCCTTCAGGTACTGGAAGCTGCTCTAAGCAGCCTTCTCTTCTCCAGGAGCCTTCTCTTCTCCAGGCTGAACAAGCCCAACTCTCTCAGCCTGTCCTCATAGAAGAGGTGCTCCAGCCCTCTGAGCATCTTCGTGGCCTCCTCTGGACTCGCTCCAACCGGTCTATATCCTTCTGATGTTGTGGGTTCCACAGCTGGATGCAGCACTCCAGGTGAGGTCTCACAAGAGCAAAGAGATGGGGAGAATCACGTCCCTCAACCTGCTGGCCACACTTCTGATACAGCCCAGGATACGGTTGGCTTACCATACACTGTAAAGTAGCTTCATACTAAACTGAATACTTGAAAAGTATCTGAAATGCTTTTGTAAATTTAGCAATTCTAGAGCAGAATCCTCTGTTAAGATAAACCGTCATTCCACAACACAGCGTGGTGTACGTGATACCATGCAGCTAGTCCTCATTCACAGAAGCACAGCTGAGTTACACTTAACATTGGACAGTTGAACACTCTAAAAATAGTGTCTAAATTAATTGGTTTCTTCAAAGAATTTGAGCAAAAGGCATTGTATAATATGCCCCTGTGTATTATGAAACCATTTCTCTCTTACACTCCTGAAGCAGGATCCTAGGACACCTATGTTTTTATGCAGGAGAATACGGAAGAGCTAAACACAGGAAAAGCGAGGTCCCAAATCATGAAAAAATGCTACTGAACTTCTTGATGAGATCACTGAATGTCTCCAAGAGCTAGCACAGAAAGGGTCAGTACTTTAAAGACTGACCACAGGTTTGGGATTCTATTTCCGAAGTTCAACTTTACAATAAGGCCTAATTGTACAATGCAATATGGTATTTGACAAAGATCTCCCAATCTTTGTTTGGTCTTCAAAACAGATATTGTAAAACATAAGTGACCCAAATTAAAAGCTGTATTTCCCATTATTGACAGGACTTACAAAAAGGCACACATAGCAATTAAGCATCTAACTCCCACTAAAGGTTAAAACCAATGAGATAAATACATAAATACCCTTACTGCCTATGGAAATGTTCCCCAAAATGTAAAACTTCAGTGTGTAGGGGAAAATATGGGAAGACAGATACTTTGGTTGTCATTTATTTAGCAGAGTGCTGGATACTGGAGCACCTTATTTTTAAGCCAGGTAGTTACAGCAAAGGAAAATAACTTTTCATGAAAAGTGAGCATTACAAGGCAGTCAGAAAGAACGTTTTCATACAGAAAATCAATAGCTCATTTTATTTTGTTTCTTTACCTGTAAATAGTGTTGTCCTGTTTGCTGGTTACAGCCTTTAAATCAGTGAGCTGGAGAAACCGGTCATGGAAATAGTGAAGATGTAAGATACACGCCAGGAGGAAGGAGGTGGGGATAAAGATGCGTGTGAATAGTTCAGCCACAGAAAACTGTTTTAAGCCAAGGTCTGCTAGTCTGGAAAAAAAAGTAAGCCACTAAGCCACCTTTTCACACCAAAATCTATTTCTTGTCATGAGACATTATTACAAACAATTTGCAATACGAAATAAGGGCTGGTACTTGTTATGTGGTTTTAGTTTTTAATATTCTTCTAAATCAGCAAGCTTTACAAATTTCCCTTGCATTTGGACTCAGTAATGTAGAGAGATACTGTAAATGCACTAAGTCAAGTGAACCAACTCTGACACAGAACCCTTGAAACAGATGAGTTGGCTCTGACTGGAAGTCTTGCACTGGAGACCCACTCATATTGAATATACTTTCTCATGTAAGCTCCTGTTAAGAAATGCCCAACGTATCGTAAGGAGGGAGAAACACAGCCCTCCTTAAAAGCAGGAAGGCATGTCTGCCTTCATCAGCTCCAGACATCCTGCAAACCTACCCATAACCTCTTCCCAGATCTTCCTCCTACGGTCAGAGGTAGAGAGGAGTATCGGCACTGTTACTGGTGCTGAGGTCTTGGCTGCACAGGAAATATGACCCTCTCAGACCCTTTCATGCCATTGCTCGTCTCTATTGTTACACCAGTAGATCTAGGGCTTCAGAGCTGAGCCAAGGCAGCCTGGGAATGGTCTCATGATGTTTTCCCACATAAGAAGGAAGACTGCTCTCAGAGCATTCCACCACACCGAACTCAAAAGTCCAAAGAAAAAATGAAACTAATCATACACACTTACTTGTTTTCATCCAGGCCTGTCATGTTCTTCCACAACCCAGGGAATGACTCAAACTGGTATGTATAGATGAAGATAAGTACCAACATCGTGTAAACAACCACTGACATCCAAAAGTATTTTAAAATCCTTCTCCACCATTCATAGTGCACCTGAAAATCACACACTAAAGATGTTGGAACAAGCTGAAGGCAAAGACGCTGACAAAAATACTGACAACAGGGTATTGGCAAACAAAGGCTAATATTTTTCCTAGCTGGCCTGAAGTAAACAATGCTTATCCAAAAGCAGACAGAGATTTTTGAGCTCCAGTTTTTACTCCTGACGGATGTGAACCCACACACAGACTTTTGAGTAAAAATGTCTGTTGGGACAAAGCCAGGGACAGCTTCAGTCACCCAGTTTCATCACCATTAGGTGATGAAAGTTCTGGAGGTGAGTGGGTCCATGCTCATCGGGGTGTGGAAGATGTGTGGACCAGTTGTCACAAAAATTGGTGGCTATGTAAGATGTGCATAGGCCCAGAATTTTCCCACACAGATTCCAAAGCTCGTGGTGATGTGGGGTGGAGTCCCAGAGCAGAGGTGTGTATTGTACGCATCTAATTGATGTGTACTTCGTCTGCCACTATAATCATAAGCCAAGGGAGAATTAGTCTTAACCCCTTCAAATGATCTTATTATGTTGTATCTAATTAAAGAAAACCACACTGTTTTGTAATTCTGTTTGGAGCTACTTTATAACCAAGTTAAAGTTATGAACCACTGTGTTCAGGACAAAATTCAGTTAACACAGTTCTCACCTGATAGAGGGCCACGCAGAAGAGGAACAGTACCATATAGATGATTTTGTACATGACAATTCTACCCTCAAAGCTGACAAAGAAGAACATGCCCCCACAGACATAAATCCAGTACTTGATGAACATAGCCATCACCAGCTTCCCCAGGACTTTCATAATATCCTGTTCATCCTCATCATCCTCTTCCTCCTCTTCTTCCTCCTTCTCCTTTTCTTTCTCCTTCTCCTTCTCCTTCTCCTCCTCCTGTTCTTCTGCCACTTCTCCTTCTTGCAACTCCTCTTCTGCAAATACAGAGTCACATTTGGGCTCTGTCTGTTTTGGGGACTTTTAGTAAGAATTGAAATGGGTGGAAAGTAAAATCTCTGCACACAGGAACTTAAACCACGATGTTCACAACAGACTGTATTTCTGAATCAACATGTCTCCAGAGCAGGGTGTTTTGACTTCATATGAGCTTCAAACCTGCTCCTAGAGCCATTGAGCACATAGTTATATGTCCTTACCAGATACCAGTCTTCATTTTGTCTGAAATGCAGGCAGCTGTAGTGGAAAATTAGGTAACACTCAAACCACTTTTCATGGCAATACCTATACCCTCAGGCAAGAAACCTTTTAAACTGGAAAACAAAGAAAAGAAACCACCAGCCCCACCAGAAACCTCTCATCTTCAGCTTAAACTATGTTGAGTTTGAACCTTTCATCTAAAGTTTCATCCTTTAGAGAATATTGTGGTTACCTCAAAAAACCACATGCAAGAGAAAACATTAACATAAAACCAAACAAGCTTAGAAAATATAAATGCTGCACTAACACTGTGTTTATCAAAGAAACTACCATCTTTTCCAGCTGCTTCTGCTGTACCTGAGCCATTACAGAAAATACACGCTGCTTTTGCCCTGTGAGGAGGTCAGGATTCCTCAGTTATTAACCTTGTGAGGTTTGTGGAGGGCAGGGTAAGTGTCCCCCACAACAGCAAGTACCCAGAAGCAAGTATCCAGTAACAAGGCTTGTCAAACTCATAGCACATAGCTGTAATGCTTTTCTTCATACTGAGAACAATATGGAGACTTCACCACCCAAAGACTTGCCGGCTCCTTTTGTCCCACTCCCCATCCCTCTTCTCAGACTCTTTCTTTGCTCTTGCCTTGCAAACCTTTGCAGTGCCCAGCTCTGACACTGATCAGAGGTTTTACTGAGACAAATATTGTAATGACTCAAACAGGAAGTTACATCACTGCTTCCCAGGCTGCTTTCTACAATTTCAGTGAGTTAAACTTGTTCAGATCAACCTCCAAAGAGACAGAAAAGGGCAGGAAAGGTTTGGGGGAACATGTGCACAGTATTAGAAGAGAGAACAGGCCACCAAGCTGTTAGATGAGCTGAAACTACGTGGTAAACTTTGCTCTCAGGTGTGCTTCTGACAGCAATCAGTCCCTGAAAATATACATGTTCATTTTCATTGCAGTTCAACAGTAAAGAGAATTCTCATTTTATTTGCATTTCTTAAATTCAAAGGTGCTTTATTTTCATATCCAGAGAAATAATTGCACATAGATTTTGTAATATCTTCCTTAGCTAGAAACAGGTATCTTGCTAATTGCTTTTGGCATTACAGATATGCAGTAATGGGAACTTCTATCATGACCAAAGGACTAAATCGGACATGGCTTTACCTTTTTCTTCACTGTCTTCATTTCCAACTTTGACCTCAGATAAAGTAGCTTCTTTTAGTTTAAGTGCTTTTTGTTCAGTGAGGTGTTGCCTAAGCAGTAGCCAGAATGTAATTGTGAAAAGAATCTGCAAACAAAAATCAAAACAAAAACAACAGATTAGTTGTATTTCTTGTATCCTGCTAATACAAACATATGTTTTCATAAAGTCTGCATGTCTTTGTTTTCTCTCTCCATTAGAAAATGGCAACAATGGCATCAGTGTCAAAGTGCATCTTTGTGGGAGTTCAGTAATTTAGGAAAAGTCCTGCATTAAAATCAACTTTACTTCATTTGCACTTTTCCATTCAGAAATAACTTTTCACTGCACATCTTTTTTTTATACCTATATGGTTTGAATCTCCCCCTTCTATTCAGTGTTTATCTCCTGCCTCATAAGTTTAAGGATCTTCTCATCATATATTGATTTATTTTTTATCTGTCCATTTTTCCCTTTTTGCAGGGAAGAAGCACAGGCAGGTGAGTGTACGGTTATTATTAGGGTTTGGTATATATCCTTCGTCTTTGATTTAGGAGGTGTGGTACTTCAGGTGTTTAAACACAATTAATTTAAAAATCAACAATCTCCTATGTCTTTAGGTTACAGGACAAAGTCAACTGTATATGCCTTGTATTTGGAACAGTTACAAGATTTAAAATGGCTCTTAATTCTTTGAAGAGCTTTAAGAGATGGTAATTCTATAATAACAGGATAACTTATAAATAAATAAATATCTTTAATGAAGACTGCGTTTCTGTGTTGTGCAAAAAGCTAAATTCAACATCTTACAATACTGAGAGGTGGCCAAAGTTCAGAAAACATCATGATGCGTATTCACGACGATTTTAAGTTAACATTCTGAAAAGTTTCCACTGATTTCAGTGGTGCAGAACAAGGGTTATTTCATTACTTTATAAGCCAGAAGAATAAAATCTCAGACAGGAAACACCTAAGAGCCAAGTATTTTGCATACAATAGACTGACAAGGCCTGTAGTACAACATAAAGAACTCATCTTTTCCATCTAACGTGCAAGTACTTCATGGGGGACAGAAGTGCCAGGCTGGTGACAGCAGTTTTCACTGCCTCTGTGGCTGACATGGAGCTGCAGCAGCAGATTGGCAGGCTCTGTGAATTCTCACAGCTTCTCCAGATTGCTCCTGGAGCTCTGGCTTTTGCAACATAAACCACTGATATTGTAAAACGGATTTGTTATGCAGTGGTTAGCTCCATCTCCCCGCTGCATTTACACCTGGTTCTCATTGGCATTTCCAGAGTCAGAGCTGGCTCTAAGAAGTCTCGAAGGATTGCAGATCAAAGAAATGCTTTTAGTCTACCTTTTACAGTTTCCATTTTATTTCTTTTTCAGATCAGGAAACACTGACATAGCATGCAGAAAGAGTAACAGTACATTTCTTTCTATGTTCTTCTCTTCGCAGAATACAGTATCCAATCTTTATTTAAATTCAATCTTTATCCAAAGGGCTTTAAACTAGGAATAACGGGGAGGGACAGAGTTACCAGCAGCCTTGAGAGGGAATGATGGACAAGGCTGAGAAGCAAAGAGCACCTGGAGTGATGTGAACAAAAGGAAACATAATCGACAAAACAGGGCTGATCACCTCAAGTATTTGTTTGTAAGCACGGAAATGCTTTCAAGGCAGCATCACAGGGAAACCTTCCAGATCCTTTCTGGGAAATCAGCATGCTGTGTGGCTCTGAAGTGCCTGTACACTAATGTGTGCAGCATGGGGAATGACGCTAAGGAATCAGACACTTCTGCGCAGGGCTATGATCTTGTTGGGACCACGGAGACAGGGTGTGATGGCTTGCACAGCTGCGATGGAGAGATACAGGCTCTGTAGGAAGCAGGGGCCAGGAAGATGCAGAGGTAGAGTTGTGATCTGCATGAGAGCACAGTGGAAATGCATGGGCTCTACCTGGGGATGGAGGATGAGCCAGGTAACCTGGCAGGAATACACTGGCAGAGCATGCAGAGATATGATTAGAAAAGCCAAGCCCTGACATTGAGTCTGGTGAGGCAGGGCAAGAGCAACGACAAGAGCTTCTGTAAGTCCATAAGCAGAAAAAGGAAGGCTAGGGAAAATGTGTGCCCACCTCTGAGTGAGACAAGGGCCTTGGTGACACAGGACATGGAAAAGGCTGAGGTACCAAATGCCTTCTTTGCCTCAGTCTTTGCTAGCAAGAATGGCCTTCAGGAATCACAGGTCCCAGAGAATGTGGAAGTCTGAAGGAAGGAAGACATACCCTTGCTGGAAGAGGATCAGGTCAGTGAATACTTAAGCAAATTGAGCATACGTAAGGCCATGGGTCCTGATGGGATGTGCTTATGAGTGCTGAGGGAGCTGGCTGATTTCATTGTAGAGCCAACTCTCAATAATCTTTGATTGATTGTGGTGACTGGGAAAGACGCCAGAAGACTGGAGGAAAGCAAATGTCACTCCTATCTTCAAGAAGGGCAAGAAGAAGGGGGAATTACAGGTCAATACTGGATCCAGTATCCAGTTTTAGATGAGATATTTGATGATATCGCTAATAAGAAACAATGTCAAAGGTGCTGACGTATTAAGACAGTTAAAACTCCTAAGGGATTTACAAAGTCATTGAGAGAAACTGCAGAACTTCCCTTGCAGAACCTCTTGAGCGCTCTTACTAAACTAGCTCTACCTTTATGAGAGAAATAATACAGCACTCAATAATTTTCAAATGCATTAAAACCCCAGAAATGGTTGTCCAAAGGGCACTGCCAACAAGGAATCACTTACAGAATCACCTTAAATGATAATTAGGAGACACAAGGGAAGTGATTCACTTAGCAAAAGGGGAGCAGTGCCAACTAGATGCACTCTCTGAGACGCCCCTCTTGGGTGCTCTAGAAAGCAACTTCCTATTTATGCTCATTTCCTTCCCCAGGAGCAAGCCTGCCAAACAAAATGAATTTTGCAGGGCTTTCAAGACATCAAAGAAAAAAATCTATCACGCACTGAGGTCAACAAACTCTCATTTCTGACCTGAAATGGATTCCAACTCATGCTGCTTCATGTGTAAGGGTAAAGAATTAAAGCCCAGTCACAGTCACTTACTGCTGCTTGTGCCAAACAGTAAGGGAGTGAGTAGTACTGGCTATTGCCATGACACCACAGTTCCAGCTGACATCATGTTCAGTCAAATCAAATCACATCTAGTTTTGCATTCAGTTTATAAAACCACACAAGTGAGCAATTTCCAGCCTCTAAGAATTTTCTACAGAATTATAATGAAAATCTACAAAGATATCCAAAACATTTGTTTTGGTATCAGCATAACAAGCAAGAAGAAATTTCCTGAATGCTATTTTTTAATGAGTTATCCTTTATTGTAGAACACCTACTGAAGATGACTATACTGAATACTGAGGATTCACTCTTAAAGAAAGAGGTTCACAGTTTTAATCACAATATAGTTTGTGGTTTCATAGATAAATCTCAGCTGTTTGTAACACCTACCTTTGATGCCAACTCCCCAGGATCCTTTCTTTCTAAAAAACCAGATACTTGAGGAAGCTCATCATTCCTGAGCTCAATACTCCATATATACTGCAACGTTAGCAGTAAATTTCCATAGAAAACCATGAACGGTGAACTGATCATGGCATATTTCCTTCGGTCCCGAATCATCCACAACGTGCAAGACCAAATCAGTAACACAAAAGTCAACCAGCTGTGATAGGTGATACTCCATGCCTTGTGGAAGGAGGAAAGAGAAGAAAAAATGTTCATGGATACATTCAGGAATGACACTGATGCATATTGCCAGTTGCACTTAATTATGCTTCTCTACTTAGCACACATTTTCATTGTCATGAGACTCTCCCCCATATTAATCAGCTGTTGGGCTAGCTAAAATAAACCCTTTGGAGAAGCGCAGAAAGTGGATCCTTAAGAAGTCCACAGCTGAGGGCAAACCTTGCTTTGCACATTAACTGCCACTTGGTAAGGTTTGTAAGCAGACTCATTGATTCACGTTCCACCAACTTAAAAGAGATGAAAAATACAATCTAACTTTTGTGCACACGAGTTCTTCTTGCAAAATGAGCAGCAA
This sequence comes from Eurypyga helias, assembly GCF_000690775.1. NCBI lineage: Eukaryota > Metazoa > Chordata > Aves > Eurypygiformes > Eurypygidae > Eurypyga > Eurypyga helias. The sequence goes on from NW_010261176.1 coordinate 50,588, forward strand.
AGGATTCAGAGTAGGAGGAGCAAAGTATATTCAATAGCTACTAGGTTCAAAGCTGTTGACAGATGTACAAACTACACTAACTCCATCCTGTTCTAGCTTTTGTGGAATCAATTTAAAAGGGAAATCCATGCTATGCACACGCCTAACCTGAAGAACGTTCAGAGTCTACACTAACCGTGTTAGATTACCTGAAATACTCACAACTACAGAATGTTATCTATAGCTTAAAATATCAGTTACTGAAAATTGCTCTATTAAACACTCAGAGAATAGGACTAAGGTTTCAAGTGTTTTTATTAACATTGTGTTATCGATTTAGGACTAAATTCAGCTATACGCTGGTAGAGTTGTAGAATAACTGTCAATAAAACCTTTTAGATTCCTTTTCAATTTAAATAGAAAAGTATGAAACATTAAGAATATTTCAATCAATTTAGTTCTGTCCCCTTGGAAATCATGCCTTTTAAGGGTATGTGAAAAACTTTAATATGCTGCTTCTCTCTCCCCATATAAGGAAATAACTTACACTGAGCTGTCTTTGGCTATCACCTAAGTGGAACTTGCATCAGATCACACCATAAATAAATTCATAAATTAATTTGGGTCAGATAAAATAGGCATATATGATTAAGAAAAAAGTTAGTAGTGTTTCAATGTTAAACTACAAGAAGAGTCTTCAAACGTATCTTTTCCTTTGAATTGAGAGACATGATCCTAGAAATTAATTAAAAAGGAAATGCAGATCATATGAAGCCTCTGAGTTTAAAAAATAGGAAAAAGAAGCATTGTGTCAATATGAAAAAAATACTTGCTAATATGGCAGAATGCATCAAGCCAGATCCTTCTGCACAAGGAGTCTGCTGTAATTACCTGAAAAACTTTTCCTGTTAAAGGACAGCAAATAAAGTTTGAAACCTTATGCAAACAAGAAGCAGCCAAGCTAATTTGTTTTACCATTTTAATGCAAAATTGGGCCAAGAAGCTTTATGGTTAATTTCATCGCAGTTGAAACTTTTCCAAAACAGTAAAACCAAAGCCTGCACTGGGAATATATAGAGATCTAATCATTATGCTGAATACTTGCTATAGTGCAGATCAAGGTATTTGCATCAAGTAGGCCTAAAAGCAAGCAACAACATGAGAAGGAGAAATAAGGGTGGTAGGTAAAACAACAGCAAAATCTTGCTTGGCATGAAGTTGAATTTTCCTTGAGACCTTTCTGTGTCAATACAGGAATTCATCTCCTCATCGCAGAGAGTGACTGCATGCATACTTCAACCTGACACAGGAACTGTATTTTTTAAATTTACTACATCAATGTGAAATGCTTTAATTTTGTAGGCAAATTTCTGGGTGGAGCAAAAGTTTGATAAACCTGCTTACGCAGAAGCTTTGGAATCAACAAAAAACTGAGTCCCAGTGGTTTTCTGACATTCAATAGTCAACAAAACCCAGGACTCCCAGTCCTAGAGGATGCGATGCTTTACCCAGAACCCCACGTATTGCCCTATTTATAGGTCTATAACAGGCCTGGGAATGATGCACTAATAAACCAAAATGAACCCAAAATGATGCAGACAACATACTGATCTTTTCTAATCCTGATGCAAACACTTACTGAAAACCAACCAATGAGACTACCTGCAGGAAAACATTGTGAAGACACATTTATTTGTAAAATTAACAGCTTGTTGTTGTTGTTGTTGTTGCCAGTACGTACCATCATAGCTATCAGAGCACAAATGTAACTTTGTTTCATGATAAATTGGAACACAGACACCAGGGCATGTAATTTAACATTTTCTTTTTCCTCCTGAGTAACTTCTTCCTCTTCCTCCTCCTCCTCCTCTTCCTTTTCTAAGTAGAAAAATAAATTCTTATTTGCAATTCATGCTGGTCTAAAAGCAGTAGATGCACTCTCCCCTGGAACGCTTTCACTTGTAATCACTCTGATGGCTACTTCTACAGCAACCAGCATGCTCCAGATAGGAGCCAAAGAAAAATTACTTTTGAGTACAGTAAAGCAACACAAAACCCGCAATCACTGTTTGGTAGGGAGAGCATGTGACTACAGCTCAGTGTACAAAATTGCTGTGTGGTCAGCCATCACTGTAAGGCGACAGCAATTATTTAACTTCAACAGGCTAAACAGCTTACCAAAATGAAAATAAATGCTAGTGTATGCGACTGGAGATACAGAGTAAGAAAAGGTATGGAACTAAGGGTAATTCCCAGACAATTCACTACCTGACATGTCATCCGACGGCTCCCATTTGTACTGAGGTGTTGAGTACATGTCTGCTTTGCCCGGACCGTTCTCTAATGGCAGTGTGGGGTGGATGGTGTGATAGTCAGCAGGGTTCCCGTTCACTGTTACCAGCAGCACCTGCCAGGACAACCGAGAGAGGCACTGCATTTATGGTAGCTCCTAGGACACCGTGGCTCCTACGTCTGTGCTTCATTACGGTTGGATTGCCAATTTAAGGAGCTTAACAAGTAACCACAGTTACTTCCTTTCAAAGAAATGGGCATGTTATAGTCATGTTGGATGCAAAAGTAACACGTAACAGCTTCCAAACTTAACTGTTGTTAGCTTTTTAAGCAGTAACAATAGAATTACAAATCTGTTTCAGTGAAGTTCTTTAGCAAACACAAAAATGCTGCTGCAACTCTGAACTTCTGTAAATAGTTCCTTTAAAAGATTTCAAGGGGTTTTTTTTCAAATTCCCAGTATGTCACACTGCATTAGGTAACACATCAATTTACACACAAGCAGTCTGAAAAGGAATAAAAGTGCCGATACACAAGCAAAAGCGATTAAGTTACTGCAGTCAGCTGAGCCATGGTAAATGACTATTTGCATGCTCTTGGCCTGTCCCACCTATGAAATTAAACAGAAAGGAAAAAAGTGTAAAGGAGGACTAAGTTAGCACATCTACAGCTGGGGAAGGGTAAGGTCGACCACATGGCTCAGTGCATGAACAGCAACTCTGTGAGCCCATCTTCAGATACCCTGCCTTTCCCAGGTTAAGTTGGATTTTACAGCCAAGCTAGGAAAGTACTGTATCTCCTGTGTTTAAGTTAAAGCTGTAACCAAAAATGCATCCTCCTCCTTATGCCAACTAACATGTCAAGATTTTCAGACTTTACATCCAATTATTTAGACATGTACATTAGCTCATACCTAACTATTCCCAGTAGTTATTAAAATAGTGTTTATAAATTACTTTCAATTTCAAATTATTGCTGGTGAGATCTACATTTGCTGCCATTAATAAAACTGCTTGTGATAATATTGTTATTGATGCTGCATTTATGCCATTTGATAGTACTAATTCAACACTAGTTTTATTTTTGTGAATAAATTTCAGCCCTTGGGCTTGTTTGGATTAGGGCTCCAGCAACCCCAGTCATAAATATCTCTCGTATTGGCAAAAATTCACATGCAATGGGTTACTGTTGGTAGCACGTGCTGAAGACTGACTTCTTAGGCTGTGAGATAGGAGTGTATTTTGCCTGTTGAAACTATGCACAGGCATGTGTGGACTGTTTCAGATCAGTATCTGGGTTATGTTCAGTTATATTCAGCATCTACACCAAGCATATGCTGTGGAGCACATTTAGCTTGCTCCCAAAGTTCATCTTCATTCTTCTGCGTAGGCTGAACAGAGGGGATGTTTCTGCTTTCAGAGTCTGCTAGGGTCTGTAGCAGTCAAGACAAATAGATCATTTGCTGTCTGTTCAAACAAAGACTTGGATTTTCTGTAATCTGTAAATTGAACTCAGATGTGTTGTCAGTCATGCTTTAAGGGCCTCAGCATTTCAACACGAATAAAAGAAAAAAAATACAGCAAAGAAAATAAATCAAGTGTAAAGATGGCTTGCATTAGAAAGCATATTTTGATATCTTATTTAAACCCAATGAAATAGCAAAGATCGTTTGCCAGTTGGTACTACTACAAGCAGTTTAATTTCAAATGATCAATTTTAGGGCTAATCAGTGGTTTCTCAGTGCAATTACTAAGGAAGCAAAAGACAATTATACTTAGGATAATGGCAGGCTAACCAAAATAAAGAATTTTTAAATATGTCCTCTAAGGTTTTATCTGTATATATCGTTGTAATCTGTATTTCCACACATTAAAAAAATTACAAAGACTAGTAGTATACTAACATCCGATGGCTTGTATTCATCTTGGGTCATTGACAGAAGCTGCAAAAAGCAATGCAAGGACAAATTATTAAAGCATGGCTCAAGCATTAGTAAGTCTAACTTCTTGAATACACGCATGCATAATTGCTGACTTTTGCATACTTGCACTAAGAAATTCAGAAAGAATTCTTAAAAAGCCAGCAGAATTGTACACTATCTCCACAAAAATGATATGTAGTGTGCCATAGCATTGACGTAACTTTACTGTATGTTCCTGTGAATTCTAAACCAAAACTGAGAACATGGCATTGAAATTTGAGATACAAAGAATTAATCAGTATGGCATTATACTGATTAACTGCTTTCTAATGTCTTTTTAATGACTCAATGCTTAAAACCTACGTTTTTTAATGATCATTAGAATTACTGCAATTATAAAAATACTTCCAATAAAATGTTTATACTAACATAAAATGTGATACTTCATTTATTCGCCAGCTCATTTACCATTACTATTATTACGACGGAGTTCTTGGGGCTTGAGTATACGTGGCTCCACAGTGTTTGCATATCCCAAATGTGACTGCAACTCATCAAATGAAATTTTGCACTGCAGCTGCTGAGGGCAGATGGTTGAAAGCTGGACCTTTCCAGGAGCTTTTACACCAACTGCCTTAATGGCCCTGCTATAAATATCCAGTATGCTTGGAGGAAGATAAGCTGGCAGTTCCCCCTTACCAATGACAGTGCTAATTAGTACTTACAAGGCAGATCAGATGTAAACATCAGGATTTAGCTCCCTGACAGACTTTCTAGCTGTTCTGCACAAAGAAAATGGCCTTCTGCCAAAAGCCTGGTCCTAAACTTCTTAAATGCAGAACTTGAAAACATAGAGCATGCTCTTCCTTTACTTCCTTACACTGGCTCTTATATTTGTTTTATTAATTTTATCAAAATATATTCCTCCTCTGCCACACAGACTTGATATTGTATCTGATTTATATAATCACACACAAAGATTACTTGCAACCTAGATAATGCTGCTTCCCTTAATTTCAAAGTAACTGTGATAAAATTAAGACTGATTGAAACACATTTAATGCAGACCCCCTTCCCCCTTCAGCCTTACTTTTCTCTCATCAGTTGTATAGTGGCTTGCATACCACAGACTGCGTCTTCTCTCCGCTGTCATTGGAATTGGGCTGCAGGCTAATTCTTTGTCATCTTCCCTGCTAACAGATTTTTCTTCATCAGGCGTCTGCTAAACAATACAAATGACAAGACTAGTTATAGCTCTCTAAATAACAATCTTACCAGAGGAATTTAAATTTTCCCCTAATTGACGCTCCCTCTCCAAAGTATGTCTTTAAAACATCTTTTAGCCTCTAATGCACTCAATCTATGATAGATGATTCTTACTGGGATGACATTTTCAGAAATGATGACAGAGCTTTTCTATAACTGCTAGTCTGTCAATGCCAAGATGTTTCCTGACAGTTACAAGACACCAGAATTACAGAGATCTCCACATCCTACCTTATTATATAGTCATACCATAAGCTAGTATACAGATGTTTAATTTTGAAGGCAGTGTATTGAAAGAAAATTCACTCTTCTCATCTGCCTATATATGTGAAAAGCTATTTCTTCACTAGACAACTGAAGAACTGAAAAGATCAAAATCTTTTGAGTGTACATATCTACCATTAAAGGCTGTCCTAACTCACTGATCAGTACGTAACAAAGTATTCAGTGTTGGTCACTCATCCAGGCTCATCTAACTTAGCTTCTGAGACAAACCACAAAAATACCTACATGTGCTCATGCTCATATGGAGGCCAACATGACTGGAAAATCCCAATATCAATTTTCCAAGGGTAATCTGATTGCTCTTTATGCTGAAACTGAATCAGTGGAGGAAGGGAGAGCTATGGATGTCAGCTACCCTGATTTTAGCAAGGTGTTTGATACAGTGTCCCACGCTATCTTCGCTGACAAGCTGGTAAGACACGGATTGACAGATGGGCCACAAGACTATCTTGCTCAAAGCGGGAAAATGGCTCAAAGTCAAAATGGTAGTCAGTCATGAGCGGAGCTCCTCAGGGACTGACAGTAGTTCTGGTACTATTGAGTATCTTCAAAACTACCTGGATGGAATGCACCCACCCAAAGGTTGCGGGTGACACTGAACTAGGAGGTGAGGTAGATGGGCCAGAAGGTAGAGCCACCATACAGAGGCAGGCTAGAGACGGGCCAACAAAAAACTGCACAGGGTTTACAAAGATCATTATGAAGTCCTGCCTCCAGAATAAACCCACACAGCAGTAAAGGCTATGGACAGACTGTGTAGGGAGCAGCTTGTGGAACAGGCCCAAGGGGTCCTGGTGCACCGCAAGCTGAACATGAGCCAGTAGCAAACTCCAGAGGCAATGAAGGCAAACACGTCCTGGGCTGCATCAGCAAGAGTACTGCCAGCAGATCAAGGGAAGTGATTTCCACTGTACCTGGCAAGTGTCAGGCCATACCTGCAATTCAGTTCTGGCATCCCTCAGTTTAAGAGAGACACAGAAAATCTGGAGAGGGTCCATCAGAAAATTGCCAAGATGATTATAGGGTTGGAGAAGCTGAAGAATACAGGAATTGGGTTTGTTTTCCACCCCCCCCA
>NW_010261177.1:0-11492 GCF_000690775.1 Eurypyga helias
AGGGCTTTTCCAACCAAAAGATTCTGTGAATCACGAGATTTTTGTAGTATTAATTGTCTCTCATCTCTTACTAAGAGCTGTTTAGCCAGAAAGGGTGTAAGGTGCTGAATTCCTGCAAGACAGTTGAAAAAGTGGAGATGAGAGGGACACTGGGGACAACAGCGTGTGCCTCTAATTACGGGCTTCGCTCTGCGTGTATACAGGGGGGTTGAACATGGTTGCACAGGCAGCATTAATCCTGCCTTTTCCGACGTTTGGAGTTGTTTGCTGTGTAATTTGACTGTTTCTCCCTTGGATGAGGTTGGTTTGGTTGTAGTAGGTGTTTCAGCATGGAGGGAGTGGATGGCACTGTTTTGATCTAATATATTTATGTTTTTCCCCCCAGTGAGACAGGTCACTCAGTGCAATTTGGTTTTGGGTTGCGTGTTTTATTTTTTTTAAAGCTGTAGTTTGTTTTACCACCTTTCCTTCCTCTGGCTTCTGAAACGTGGCCTGTCGAAGAAGTCTTTGTGAAGAGAAAAGGGATTCACGCGGTACCTGCTGGGCGAGCAGCTTTGCGGTGGCGCGTGTTGCTGCGGGCGGGGGGAGCGAGCCGAAAGCCGAGGGGAAACAAGCTGCAAAATTTCTTGCTGAGGAGTTTGTGCTGCCCTTTAATTCTCCTTCCGACAGGGAGCATTGAAGCTTCCCGAGCCCTTCTGGCATTGCAGTGCAGATTTCTAAGCACAGCGTGCTGTAGGTGAGTTGATCTAGTTGCCTCCAGCTGGCTTTTGTGAGCCTGGTTCGATACCGATCTGCGTGAACTCGCCGAGAGGAGCGTGCTGCTGCCTCCCTTCCTTCTCTGGCACCTGCACAGCAGAAAAACTGGAGCAGCAGAGGGATTTCTGCAGCGTGGGGGGAGTGCGGGGTACCAAAGCCCACCGAGGTATCGCCGTGACCCCCATTGCACTACCTCTTTAAGACCACAAGCGTGTTCTGGGAGCGAGCGAGCGGCAGGCAGGAGCTCAGAAGTCAGCCCTGGGCGGCAGGGATGCGGCTGTGGGCTTGGTGCGCTTCGCTGCCGGCAGACGGGGGGAGAAGACCCCAGCCGGCTCGCTAAGGAAGCTCTCCGGGAGCTCGCTGCCAGGTAGGATCGAGCGTGCCAAGCAAAAGGCTTCGCCCAGTGAGCAGAGGACGGTGGAGCTGTGAAGGATGGGGTGATGCTGGGGAAGTTGCAGCAGGCTGCTCTGCCTGGTGTAGCTTTTCCCTTTCAGCTTTTTTCAGCCCTTGCAGTTTCCAAACCTGCTAAATGAGGTGCTTTTGCTGTTGGGATGTTCACCTCCTGCCTTTTAATTACATGTCAGATAGGGAAGAGGCTGCAAAGGGGAAACGGGCTCTTCTAACAGCTCTCTGCCATCAAATACCTCCCTGCTCTGAGGGCATTTAAAAAATCCTTGCACCAGAAAGCTGAAAAATGCTGGAATTGGCTGTGTTTTCTTGTTCTTCTGTAATCTTGCTGGGTGGTTTTTGAATTTTTTTAGTCGTTTCATACACAGTTTCGGTACAAGCACTGGGATTATATAACCCCGGGGATAGCGGGTGGGAGACTTGCTCCGTTTCTCCGCAGGGATAAAAATCAGCGGTTCTGGGCTGTTTCTGGTGTAAGGCGTCTGCGTGCGCACCCTTGGGTCCCCGCAGGTGTTTATTCGTGTGAGCGTGTGACCGTCAGCTGGAGGTGAAGGCAGAGGCCAGCAGAGCCCGCTCGGGGTAAGATGGTTGCTGAGGATGAGCTTTGGTGAGAAGCACCGTTCGAGGGAAAATGAATCCATTTTGGAATAAAACGTATTAGTGTTTTTTTCTTCCCGTTCCGATCTTGGAAGCAGGAACAGAGCAAACAAACCTGTACAAATTCAGTGAGAGCTTGTTTCACTGCGTGTTTTCAGGTTGTTGCTGTAAAAGCACAGAGAAATCTTGGGGTGTTTTGGTTTGGTAGCATGATCAGAGCAAACAGGCAAATGTGATACGAGGGGGAGTTTTCTGCAAGGAATTCTTCCTGGCTTTTATGGCACTCTGCATTTCTCAGTGCCTCTGAGAGCTCCAGCTGACAGGCAGCTTTGGTCTGTCCTTTAAAGACTGTTTTCAGGTTGTTGCTGTAAAAGCACAGAGAAATCTTGGGGTGTTTTGGTTTGGTAGCATGATCAGAGCAAACAGGCAAATGTGATACGAGGGGGAGTTTTCTGCAAGGAATTCTTCCTGGCTTTTATGGCACTCTGCATTTCTCAGTGCCTCTGAGAGCTCCAGCTGACAGGCAGCTTTGGTCTGTCCTTTAAAGACAAGCTGCATATTCTCCTTCTCCTCAGAGTGTGGCTATGGCTGCCTGATTAAAAGATACCCTCCTGCTTTTGTGCAGACTTCTGGTTTCGAGCAAAATGCTGTTCTGTTTCCACCTGGCGTTACCGTCTTTGCCTGCCTTCTCCCACTGGGTCCTTAATCGCTCCTGAAATTCCCCAGCTTGTGATCGCTGCTGCGGCCAGATGGGGACCGGGTGGCACTCCCGCTGCATCTCTCCTGCTTTCGTTAATCTGCCAGAAGTCTCTCGCTCATGTGGATTTTTAAACGTCGGTGTGAGTTAATGAGCCCTGAATAGCGGTGAAGAGCATCCGGAGTCAGTGCTACCCGCTGGCTGCCACCCTCCTGTTTCGGGGTGATGCTGTAAGGGGTCGTAGAGCCCGACACGAGCGTGCAAGCGGAGGCGGTCACGACACTTCACTAGCCTGCCGGCTGCAGACGGGGTTGAAGAGGTTCCTGCTCTTCGGCTTTGTCACCTGCCGCCTCTCTTCTCCCGGCGGCAATGGGAGGATGTCTGAAAATGGTGTGAGGTTGGGGTTAGCTTGGCTTTTCCACCCTCCTGGATCATCACAGAGTGTGGCTGCACAATAGTTGTGTCGCTGTAGCTGAGAGGGTGATGTGGGTGGCAAGGACATAGTGGGAGGAGGAGGGCGGGCACAGGATCTTCCTGAATTGGATCTGAGCATGCCGGAATACGAACATGAAAGAGCTGCCTGAGTTATTCAGCACATCCTGCTTTCCTTGCGCTGTGGGTAATTAAGCGCCGCAGTAGAGCCAGGCTGGGTTGCACTTTAAGGCTTAAACTTTGCTGCGTGTGATGGGGGCAGCGTTCCTGCGTGGCGTCTCGGGTTGTGCGGCTCGTGCCGATACTGAAATCTCTACGCAGTGGCCGGAGTGCCCTGGAATGTGTTGCTGTGGACGTGGATGGGACGGTGCTGCTGGATGAGGTTTCGCTTCCCGCCGTGACCCGCTCACGTCCCGTGGTTGGACTCTCCTGACTTGTCACCCGCTGCGGGGAAGAAGAGCCTCGTTAGCAAGAGGCTGCAGATGAACTTTTGCAGTAACCCTGGAATCCTGAGATGGCACCAACTGCTCCCCCGCCGTGGAGTCCTCCGGCAGATGGAAGGGAAGGAGGGCAGCTGCTTCTCTGGGGGGCAGAGACAAGCTGCGGGAGGCTGCCAGGGACACGGTACCCTTTCCATCAGCCCAGCTTCTTGTGGGTCAGTCTGCAGATGCCCAGAGTTCCATTTCAGAAATAATCTTTCTCCAACCGTTGTGTCCCATTGAGGCTTCCTGGAATTTAAGTCATACTGCATCCAGCTGTGGAGCCCTCAACATCAGAAGGATATTGACCACTTGGAGCGAGTCCAGAGGAGGCCACGAAGATGCTCCGAGGGCTGGAGCACCTCTGCTATGACGAAAGGCTGCAAGAATTGGGCTTGTTCAGCCTGGAGAAGAGGAGGCTCCGAGGAGACCTCATTGCAGCTTTCCAGTATCTGAAGGGGCTACAAGGGGACTGGGAGAGGACTTTTTACAAGAGCCTGTAGTGACAGGACAAGGGGTAACGGGTACAAATTGAAATCAGGGAGGTTTAGATTAGATATCAGGAAGAAATTCTTCACAGAGAGGGTGGGGAGGCACTGGCACAGGTTGCCCAGAGAAGCTGTGGATGCCCCATCCCTGGAAGTGTCCAAGGCCAGGCTGGATGAGGCTTGGAGCAACCTGGTCTAGTGGAAGGTGTCCCTGCCCATGGCAGGGGGGTTGGAACTGGATGATCTTTAAGGTCCCTGCCAACCCAAACCATTCTATGATTCTATGATTCTATATTTGTCCCTATCGGTCTCGCATCCAGGTTAAATCCTTTGGCAAAAAAGGACTTAAGATTTCTTTTTAATCTGATGGGAATCATTGCTTCCCTGAAGTGATTTTAAATGGCAGCCCCAAACTCTGCCAATCCATCTGAACTGCTCCTTCAGGCAGCTCTTCCTGGTCGCAAAAAGTGAGGTTACCCTGCTCAAAGGAGATTATTTTCCCCTGGCTTATATAAGTTCTAAAATAGGAAAATAAATCCCAACCTTCTCAAGGATGAAACGGTTTTTCCAAACTCGGGACCGATCCCTTTTGAAGCAGCGAGCGCTTCGGTTAGGTGTCAAAGCCTAAGGAGGTGGGAAATCTCAGCTGTGACAAACGGCTGGTGGCTGAGTGTGCCTCCGCCAGCCGGAGACGGCCACGGGTGTGAGCGTCAGGCGCGCGGGGGGAATGAGTGAGCTTGCCGTCTGCCCCACGGGGCTTTTGATCCTTCTTGCCCAAGTCTTGGCTTTCTGTCGGCCTTTTCCGAAAGTCAGGAATGAGTGCGAGATCCTCGAGATGAAGGCTGGGTGCCTCCGCTCTGTTGAAGTCCGTGGCAAATATTCCCGTCGCTTGGCTGAAGTCAGGATTTTACATCTAATTATATTGTTAAAAACCCCTTTCTTGTATCGGCCAGTAGCGCTCGGGCGCGAGCTGGCACACCGGCAAATTGAAGGCGAGCTGTACACCCCGAAAACGAATCCTTGCACTCATTTCGGAAACAAGGGGAGTGTAGGCTGAGGGAGCGCTGTCCCGGGAACCAGCGGTGCCGGATGCTCGTCTCTGTCCCTCGCTCTGGAGCTGGGAGCGCTCCCGCTGACGCCTGCCAGGCTGTAAGGGGACATGACTTCGTGCAAGGGTGTTGTGAAGGTCGGGGCAGTCCTCCCCCTGCCTAGCCTACAGCGCAGGGTTTCTGTGGTGTCTGGCCTTCAAACAGCAAACAGGTAACGAACGTGGGAGACGGAGGACACCCCCTCAGCCTGCTTGGTGGGGGCAGACCGTGTCAGCGGCCTGTTGGGTGTCCGTACAGCGCGGTGGGGTGGCTTTGCTGCCCGTCTCGGAGGGGTCGATGCGGCTGGGGAGGCAGATGCAGAGCAGGTCACCTCTGAACAGTCCTTCAACCCTGATGTTTGTATGTTTTAAGGAAGGGGAAGAGGTGGGATTGTGGAGTGTGGATCGCTGCTGTGTCTTTCCAGCCTCCTGCTGCTGCGACGTTGGTCCCTGCAAAGGTTTGGGCAGCGGCGTTTCTTTGGAGCTCAAACTTGAAGCGCAAAGGGAAGGCCTCCTGCAGGACTGAACCTGGGTTAGCTTGAAAGTGTAACTTCTGGGTGGGTTTTCTGTGTTTGAACAGGGCCCAAGAAGAGTTTCCATCATTTTTTTAGGCGTCCGCCGTCATGTTCAAAGGAGGGCTGTGCTGCTGTCGAGAAACTGCGTCACTCGGGCTGCTCTTGTTTCCCGAGAGCCTTTGGGGTATGAAGTGTAAACAGCAGAAAGCTGAAACCTGAATTTGGCAGTTAGTGGAACCTTTTTCAGCGAGTTAAGCCTGGCGCTTTTATGTCGGGGGGTGTCGGGTTTTGAGGAGTCGTGTGCTGGACCGAAGGTGTTAGCTCTGAGTCAGGGAGCTTTTTTCTTTTTCATACCCGCATCCCCTTGTTTTGTTCGGCGGTAAACCAGATGCTGGCTTGACTCTGTGTTGCATAAAGTCGTTCTCCCCCCACATTCCCCCAGCACCTTTCCAATGTAAGACAGCTGTTGCGATTTGCCGCGGCGGCGGATCGGCAGCACTGAAATCCTCCCCGGCAGCCCCTTTCGGATGCCGTTCTGGTGGCTGGGTGAGGAGTCGCGGCTTGGAGAGAGGCAAACAAGGAAACAATTCTGCCACCGTTCCTGCGTGGTTAGCAAAACAGGGGCTGCCTTTGTCCGAAAATGCCCTGCTGATCCGCAGTTTGTCTGGCTGAATGCAAAGGGCTTGTGGCTTTGGGGTTTTTCCCTTACTCTTTAGAAAAAAAGAGGTGGGGGGTTCTCCTGACGGGACGAAGGTTTTGTAGATTGTTCGGTGGTTTGCTTTCGGTTTCTCCTGCTCTGTTTGTGGGTGACATCTGCCTTTTGAAGCCACGCTTGACGCCTCGTTGGGAAAACCTTGAAGGATCAGAGCTGCCCGGTTGCATGTGAGTGCCTGGGAGATGTCGGTGTGTCTGCCTGAGCGTGGGAGGTGACCCCCTGCCTGGGCTCATCGCCCAAAACACCACCCTTCCGTCGCTGCTTTCCTTAACGTGCTGTGTTGCAGAATCCCCCGAGGTCCTGTTCAGCAGCCGCTTGAGGATCGGATCTTCACGCCGACCGTCTCCGCTGTGTACAGCACTGTGAGTATCTGGCCGGTGCCGCTGCGGTTGCGTTGCGTTGAGGGGAGCGCCGTGCCCGAGCTTAAGGGAATTGCGGGTTTTTAAAAAGCTATACAGTTAAAAACCATACAACTAAAAAACGCAACTTTTCTTTGCCTCCTAAAATAATGATGCTGGATGAGGATCCATTTTGCTCCATGTGAGCGGCAAAAGAAGAAATCCTGGGGACTTTTGGGTCTATTCCTTTTTTTTTGTTAAGTGTCTGGGGTTTTATTCAGCAGGTAGAGTGGGTTTTCCTAACAGAGTTTCACCTGAGTGAAAATGTTACTGGCTGTATTTCCAGCCTGCTGGCTCCATCTCTTCCCTGCCTCCTGCACCTTGAAGACTGCCCCGTTGGAGTGCGTTAGCGGCTGCACGTTTCTAATAGTTTCTTAGCAGAGGAACAGTTAAGGAAGGTTTGTTTTTCACAGGAAACGTTCCTTTACGCAGAGGAAGAAACACTTTGATGGTAGATTGGATATTTGGAAAAGGTGCTTTGGCCTCAAAGCTTGATTATGAGCCTGGAAACGTAGCGCTGTTTATTTGTGAACACGTGATACCACTTTCCTTTTATTCGTTTCTTTTTCTCAGCTGGTAATAGCTGGAAGTGCAGTGCTGTTTGTGAGCTTTGCTGAGTCAGCACAGCCCTGGGAAAGTGATGTTTGGTGGGATAGTGCTAATATTTGTAATGCCAACAAAATGCTTTTAAGCCGCTCTTTTAATTATTTGGAAAACAGGAAGAGAAGCTGTAGATGGGAGAAATTCCGTGTTTTATGCTGTAACGTAAGCTGCCTGCAGAAAGACAAGTTTGTCTGGGTAGCTGATGCAGGGGGTGCCAGCTCCGTCTCCTCCGTGTGCGGAGCCTGGGTCTGGAGCGTCTTTGGCCACTTCCCTTTTCGGGCTGTAGAGAAGAGTTTTGCGATCATCTCTTCTGCTTGGGAGACCGCGTCGAGCGATGCAGAGCCGAGCTTTGCGCAGGATTAAGTGCCAGAGGGTGTCTAGTGCCCATCGGTCCAGGAAAGGCCGGTGCTGGGGTAGCAGTTGAAGCAGGAAGACCGGGGCTTGACCAGGGCTGGGCTGGTGGCCAGGCAGCAGTGGGTTTCCATCCAGCCGAGGCGGAACGGTTGGGGTACAGCTCTGACAAGGGCTGAAGAGTTTGAGGTTCGTGGCTTTGGCAGTAGTGGGTCAACAGACACGAGCTGGGGACTGGTTTTGGGGTTCACTCGCCTGGTCCTCAGTATCATAGAGGTACGTACGTGTACGTGTGTGTGTGTGTGTGTGCAGAACCGTCGGAGCCGAAATGTACAAACAGCTGTAATAAAAAATTCAGTTTGTTATCCTTTATATGCCCCGTACAGCATTTAAAAACTACTTAAAAAAATATCTGAACCTTCTTTTTCCCCCCCAAGGAATTATTTCTTTCATTTCTTTCTTCCAAAGACAGAATTCAGATGCCTGTGAGGAAAACTCGACTGTAAAAATTTAAATTAATGTAGAATATAAAAGTAACTGTGAAGAATGACCTAAAATAGCTTTCCAGTGTGGAAAAATACCACTCCTTGATACGTTACAGGAATAGAAGGCAGAGCTCGGTTCTAGGCTTTAGGGAAACACACGTTTGAAAGGGAACTTCATGTTTTAGGGAAAGGAGAGAAATTTCTCGGCTAGGTTCCTTTTGAGCTTCTATTCAAAGCCCTGGGCAGACTGTGAATTTAGAGGAAGTCCTGGAGACGATGGATTAGGATGGAAGAGGCACGTGATCGGATGTCCCTGACAAATTCATTCATGGTGGGTCCCTGTGGTTTATTACACGAGCATCAGCATCGTCAGGTTTTTTAGTTTATGATTTGTAGATGCAGTTTGTGTAGATTTGCCAGAAGTGGTGTAGCACAGAGGGGTGGGAGAGAGCACCATCTTCAGCGCACGGGGACTGCGCTTTTGCATCTTCCTGCTGGGTCATCGTGTGTGGGTTTGCGCGTGGCACGTGCGTTTCTCTGGCACGTGTGTTTTGGTGGAGGAGGTCCGCGGCCTGACACCGCGACGCAGCGGCTCTGAGCTGCCGCGGCGTCTTCCCCGTCGTTGACAGTACGTCGGGCAGGGGTGGGAGGAAGGGCCGTTTGAGGTAGGGGCAACCCACGGATGAAGCCACTGGCTGGAGTTAGGTGAAGGTGAGAGGTAACACGGTTATCCGTTCCGTGCCTTCTCACACGTGTTATCAGGACTTCGGTTGCACGTTCCTGAACTCTTTTTTTCGTTCCAGAACTACGTGCTGCTTGCCAAAAATGGGAATGGAAAAATCATGGGGCTTTCACTGTGATCCCCAATAATCTCTGGAATAAAATGGGAGGAACATGTTTTCCCATAGGGCTGAGACAGGGGAGGCAGCAAAGGGTGACTTGTCAGGTGAAACTGAAGTTGTCCAGGAGCTTGGATACGCTTAAAGTTCCCAACAGGACTTTGGCAGGACCTCTTTCTCAATGATGTCATGCTGGTGGTAAGAACAACCCCCCCCAGCATCTATCGCTTTCATTCATTTATCTAGAATACTGTAGAAAATGCTGGTATTTGGTTTATTGGGCTGGTTTGTGTGGGTGTTTTTTTAAAATATAAAATATATCCAGTGGTAGAATTATTTTAAAGCAAATGATACTCATTTCAATGAAATTATCTTGTCCTAATTTCCCCCCTCCGTAATGGAGAATGCCGTATCGTAAGAGCTGCGTAACGACTGGGGTTTTGCCCTGTAAGCAGCTTCTTGCGTGGAGCTTCCTCATTCTTTATCCTTCAGGGAATCAATGTGATTATTTTGTGTCTGCTGTGGGATCCCAAACCTGTGGAATCTGGAGAGGGGAATGGAAGAAGAATGACGTTCTGTTTCTGTTGTAAAATATTTCAAAGAAATATATTCAGAGGAGCTCTGGGATTTGGGGGAAAGGCATTGACTCCTGGCAGAAAGGGGATGCGCCAAAGGTGACCTTGAGGATCAGGGGCCGCCCTGTGAGCCTGCGCCCAGAGCAGCGGGGGCTGCTCTCTCTGGGAAAGGACAGTGGGAGGGGGCAATGGTCAGAAGCAGAGCCTGGGGCACGGGTTGGGCATCAGGTAAGAAAAATAACTGAGTTAATGCCCATCCAGTTCTCAACACGAACCTTTTGTGGCCGGTTACAGCGGAAGTTCGTAACATGCTGCGATCGGATCAAAAATAGTTTGGAGTAAACTTTTATGGGCTGAGTCACTTCTATAACAGTGACTCCAGCACGTGAACTGGTCAGAAACGAGTGTTAATTTGCTGTAGCTGCTTGGAGGGACACCCACGGAAGTTGGTTGGGTGTAGCCTTGAGCAGGATTTCTGCAGCACAGCTAGATCCAACGCGCATTTACATTTTCTGTATTGAGCGCATCTCTCTGTCTCTCGGGCGTAAATGCCACTTTGTGTCCGGCTGCCCAGCTCGGTGCCAGGCGACGGTGAAGAAGGTAACGTGCAAACGAGGTGTTGAAGAATCTACTTGCCCCAAATTTTCAGTGACTAAGGCGTGACTCCATCATTCACTGCGTTGGGTGTTCATTTGGTGGCTTTCCCGCATCGGGGTGCCCGTTGGTGGCCCCCGATCGTTTCACACCCAGCAGCGGCACTGCGTTCGCCTTTGTGCCCTTTAAAGGGATCTGCCTGCGAGGAGGAGAATCCTGTAGAAAAGAGATTAGGGAGGATTAGCTGCTCCAGCCACCCTGTGCTCCAAGGGAGGATCTGGGTCAGGAGGCCGACTCGTTCCCCTGCCCGGCTCTGCTGGAGCCTGCAAGGTGTGCAGGAGGGATGCTCGGTTCCTCGGACGCTGGCCGCGCTGCTGCGAAGCTGTTTGCGCCAGCCCGAGCGAACAAATTGAAGCCTGGAACCCTCTTTTTAACATTTCTCTGGGAAAAGAGCAGTTCTTAACGGTAAGCTCTTGTCCCTGTTAATCGTGGGATTTTTGTGGCGTTCTAATCCATCCCTTTCTGATCGAAACCGTGCTGTGGACATAACCATGGATTGGGAATTGTGTACTTGGAGGGGGACAAATAATCTAAAACTTGTGAAATATGCTAAACCCAAAAGCTTTAGGCTCAAAAGGAGAAGAGAGAATTCCAGCCTGAGTTTGAGTGTTTATTTCATGTTTCATTCATTATTTCTTTAAAACACAGGATTAAGGCCTCTGGAAAGTAAAGTTAGCCTCTTGCTACTCAGTTCAGGGAAAAAGACAGCGATACCCTAGCAAATTAATAATGTAATTTTGTGTAGCCATTTTTAGGAGAGTGATTAAATCTCAGGCTTCAAGAAGGATATTTGCTTCCACAGTAATCGCCGACCAAGTTTATGTTCTGCAGAATCCCATTTATTAACACAAACTCAAACCCCAGGCGCTGCAGGGACCAACATCCCACAACACAAGGGGTGAGCTAGGAGGGTCTCTCCCTGGTTGATTTTTTTTTTTTTTTTTAAATTTAGTTTATAAACAGGCAAATAGAGCAAGTTTGTCTTCCTTTATCCCCTGTTAACATTCAGGTCTGCGTCCTCCGTTTCAGTTTAGCTATAGGAGCCAAGACGGAGCGGTGGCGATGCCGGCGTTGCTGTAGTGGGGGGATTGGCACGCTCTGCTCTGGCTCGTGCTGGAAGGGCAGGGGGTCCCTCTCGTGGGTCCGCTAAGCCTGGCTTGGCTGCCAGAAAAAATCCCATCAGGTCGGCGGGAGACTCCCGCCAGATACTGTCCACGTGTGTTTTTTCCAAAATGTCAGGACGGTTGGATTTTATGAGCGTTCTGTTGCCTTAATTAGGCTTTCAAGCTGATTTTAGGCCCAGCCCCACGTCTGTAATGTGTCTGCTACTTGCGTTGCGCAGGGGTCTCTCGTGGGCCGAAAGCTTTCCTTCCAGTCTGCCTTCCAGGGTCGGACGCACAAGGACAGGCTGGG
>NW_010261178.1:0-24553 GCF_000690775.1 Eurypyga helias
AGACTCTTCACCAGTTTTGTGGCCCACACAGTGCCCATACCAATCTTCCATATAAAAAGTAATTATTTTTAACATCACACCTTTCATTTTAACGATCATCAAAATCTAATTGACCTAAAACCAGCCTAAAGATTTTATTGCTATTTCAAACATGACTCCATAGTGCAATTCATCTTTTGACAACAGCAGACCAGTTAGAAGGCAGCAATTCTAATTGGTTGCAAGCACTGTTTATTAGGCTTAAGGCCCCTTGATGCACAACCCGGAGACCTACAGAGACATAAATGTTTAATGGGAAAAAGGTAGAAATGGTGGCTGACTGACTTCATCACACACACACATCCCCTCCACACACACACGGGGGACCCTCAGGGAAAGGATCAGTGGAAACACACCTTGTCACATCTGATAAATTTTACATATATATGCGCCCTTAATGCCTCCACTCCCTCTCCTCCACATTAAGCAAAGGCCCTGGGCACTGTCAAACAGTCAGGTCACCAGTGTGCTCAGGAGCAGGTAGAAGGTGAATGTCAGACTCAAGAAGCTGAGAAGACCCACAGGTATCTCTGAAAAAAAAGGGGTTAGCTCCCAATCCAGTACAACAAACAAGGTACATAGTGTCATCAAACTATGCAGTGCAATTACAACACAATAAAACAGTGTTTTCTTCCCCGATAGATCATTCTTCTTGTTTGTTTTTTTTTTTTTTTTTCCCTGCCTCATTTAAACTGTATAAATAATTTTCTTCTGCATGAGAGAGAACTGATATTTCCCTCCGGGAAAAATTCCCAATGAAGACATCAAACGCAATGAAGTCTTTTCTATTGGGTAATTTCTCTCAGCGCTGATTTCCCTTCTTCCATCATCTCTCTGGCAGAATCTGTCTCAAGCAGCGAGATTCACCTGCGAGCTGGAGGGTAGAAAAGCCCTGCCATTATAAACCCATCTGCACTGCTCTAAATTTACTGAAGTTCAGATTTCTCAGTGACCTCCAAGTCAGTTTGTTTCTACAAACTGACATGTTTACTTACTTCCCTTTTTTCAATGCTCTTATTGAAACACTTTTTAAATTCAAATTCCTTTATCTGTTTGGATTTCAATTTACACAACGATACCTCATTCCCTATGAAAAAAACAAGACAAGTTGTGGGTTTTTTCTCCAGGGGAACTGAAGCTGAGCAATGTGAAATCATGGTAACTGTCAACTTCTACAGGGTTGTGCTACAAAGGAAAACGAATCGGTGTAACCAGCTCTTAAACATTGCTGTGGGTTATCACCACAGTAAATTTAACAAACACACACTTCATCCTATAACTAGATTTTCATTTCAGTGAAGGAAACCATTGATCATTGTAAGCAGCTATTTGGGATCTACAGTCAGCAGCTCCCATAGGAAGCAAACCTGTGCTAAGGGGAAAGAAGGGGAAACATATCTTTTTCAGTGGTTTCTCTTCTAGCAGCAGGAGGCAAGGGCTGGCAGCAAAGGGTGAGATTTAGGGGCCGTGCTGGGACAAGAAACACTAGATCGGAGCAAATGCAGGTTTCTTGCAGCTCAAGAATCTACAGAAATATTAAGCTTTATTGTCCTTTGAGCAAAGGAAATATCAAAGACCATGGGGGCCTATTAACTACATGGAGTTGCTGAGGCAGTAATAAACAGAATAAACCTGAGTGCCGTAGAGTTGGTGCTGAAAGTCTTCCTGTGAAGATTTCTTGGTTATTAGACCTCCTATAAGGCTCTATGGCAATGGTCGGTGAGATCCTGGTGGGTTTTGCCTTACACTCCTCCTCCCTACCCAGTATCTAACCTTCCCCGCACACAAAACTAGGGGAGTGGACGAGATCAGGGCTCCAGCTCCACCAGAGTAACCTGAAGTCTCCGCTCTCTTACATCCAACCTTATGATGCAGCGGGCTTCTTTCAGGTGTCAGTGTTGTTTCTAGGACATGGGACCAAAACCAAACTCCTAACCCATAAGGCCTTGTCTTTACTCATGCTTAAAATGGTTCATATTAAAACAACATAGGTTATTCATCCCTCACTGCTCCTGTTGATACACTGTTCCAGCAGCTCAGTTTTCCAATGGACTGCCACCTAATTCCCAGTCTACATTTACCACTGTTCAGTTTACACCCACTTACATGCCTTTGCCAACAATCTTTTCCACCGAAATAACTCTTCTCCCTCTATGGCAAGGTATTTATAGAGAGCAATCACAGCCCCATCCGTGCCTTCATTCCATTAAGCTAAGCCATAGTCCTTCTGCTTCCTCTCCTAAGGCAGGCTCTCCCATTCTGCCCTCACCTCTCAGCCTGCAGTCAGCCAGAGCCGAACTGCTGGCTTTCTCAGGCGCTGCTTGTTGCTCCGTGCCCATGTCTTATAAATGCCACTCTGTCCCATCTTCTCTTTCTTCCCCTGCACAGAGAAACATCACCAGGTGTATCTGTGCATCACCAAACTTCATCACTACCGACTGGAGCTCTGACGTACAACGCCTTCCTACCAGCTTGACCTCACCTTCACTTTCCTGAGCAGTGTCTGCTGCTCTGCCGTGTTTCTGCTCTACTATATCCACTGTCACATTACACCAGTCGTTCACAACCCTCTGTTTGGTGGCCCAGGCATGGCACATAAACAACTCATTTGCCCTTTTCCCTAGCTGGGTTAGGCACTGGCCTCCCATTAATTATATCACTTTTGTAACTACTGCATTCAGCAGTCTTCGGATGCGTACCCACAGGACCATATGCTTACGCATAGGTATTGATAACAGCTAGTAGATTAGACAAGTGTTACTACAGATGAACATGAACGGGGTGTTTGAATCCCAATTTTAAGAGAAGCTTTTACAAGGTACTATTCCTGACACCTCCAATTTGTTTCATCAGATGAAACAGGCTGATTTGGAAAAGTAGGAAAATACCAGTGATGACACATTACCGATCCACCAAGAGAGTTCATGGGCTTTCTGTTCGTTTGGTGGCTGCTGGCTTTATTCACCAAGACTTCCATCACATTTCACAAAATAATTGTGGTAACTGGTTACCACTGGTAACCAACAGGCAATCACGAGAGCATTGGTGAATTTTCAGTTAATTACAGCAAAGTAAACACTCTTTAGCAACTTTGCTCCATCCTGTGTGCATGTTGGAAGGGCCAGGAAAGGGAAGACGTACTATTCTTTTCAGCACATCAGTACAGCTTTATAATTTGATCTAAAAAGCACCCATGCCCCTTTTTGCTGAATTGCTTTTCATTATTTAACTGATGAAAACTGACTTTCTTCTAAAAAGGTTTTGAGATTTTGGGGCTGTATGTTAGGGTATGGCAATATGAATCTATGCAGCTATGCTTGTTCTCCCTCATAAACGGTTCAACAGGTGTCATCGTTTCTTTTGATAGTGACTTGATCAAAAGTGTCTTGCAGTTTATTGTATAAATTCTGGTGTATTCAGGGTCAAGAAATAAAAGGTATTCACCAGACTGAGACTTCTCACAAGATTACAATAGTGTTTATGAATAGAGGCAGGTAGTTTGGAAACTACCATTATGGGACCAGACAAAGTCAAAACAGAATCCTGTAAAGATTTAGAACTCCAACTCAAAGGTTTATGAAGAATGAGTTACAAAGAATAAAGCTTTCATTATACCATTTTTTCAATTTGAGAATGCCATAGTAAGCTAAAATAAAAATTTACAGTCTGATTTCTGAACTACTTAATGTCTGGTTATTGAAATGAAGCATTTTATGCCATTAGTCTGTAGAGAAGTACAATTTTTTGAACACTTGGTAGACATGAAAATAAAACCACATCTGTCAAAACAAACAGCTGCTACATAGCAGCAATCATATATTAAAAAAAAATCCAGTTTTCTGCTGTTAAGTGATGGTGCAGTTCCACTGATGAGGATACTGCAGCAGCTAAAGTGACAGACTATGATGGCCAATTGCTCCAAAAAAGCTGTAGTTCAGGAACACTAGAGCCAAAATCTGTATAATTCATACCAGATCAAGCTTCTGTTGAAAATTCACTGCTGCTTAACAGATCTTACTGCAAATAAGGTATGAAGCCTTTGGACAAACTGAAGATTTATAATGTACAACATGGTAGGGTTGGGACACTTACATAAAACTACCCGACTTTTCAGGCCTTCTTGACCGTATCTCATTTTTCTGCCCACACACCTGACATCCTGCGTACAGAAGCACTTTCCCACTTCACTGCTGAATGCTTCTGAAACTCAGCAATGTCCAGTGGACAGACACAAACTCCCATACCTACATGCAGATGGAAGACGCAGCATAGGCAGGCGCTCTGCTCTGCAGGCACAGATCTCCATGCCCAACCTGCCCAGTGCAGAGCAGCATGCAGTGTTTCCTGTGCGTGACACACCATTGGCAGAGCCACTAAAGCTGTGTGAAGTGATGAGTTTGAGGCAGCACTTGTTCCTATGTAAATCCACACACTGATTGGCCACTACAATGGCAAATTCTTATCAGCCACCCCAGTTATGCACACCACTGCCTGAACTGTCACCTCCTAAGATATTATACATCCCTTGGACAACCTTAAAACAAGTCAGTCTTTAAGTGCCCAAACAACCCATCAGCTTCTACAGGCTCCTCACAAGATCTTTAACAGACTGCACTTGCATGGCTACTTTTTCTGGCAGCCATATCAGCTAAGGAACCACTGTCCATCCTTTCTCTTTTCCACATTATTTGTTCTTCCCTATGCTTTCCCCAGCTGTCTCAACACAACTGCTTGCAGGGCCATGATGTGTATTAGGGTGGGCTTTCACATAAAGCTGATGCAACACCAAACCAAAGCCAGAAAACATGGTAGTCCTCCCTCCCGCATGCACTCTCACTGCCTCCATTGCTTCCCTAATTTTCCAACCTCATCTGAATCAACCCATTGCACAACCACAGAACAAATAAATCTGAAACAAAAGTGGAAGAGGGTAGGAACCAATAGGCAGGTGCAGGGGGTGGAGTGATACTACCTCTCCCTTGGTGGCAGGTAACCGTTAGATCAGCAAAGCTGTCTAACTGCACCCTCAGACAGTGGATAGATATTGGCATGTTGGTTTAGTTTGGAGTCAGGGAGAACTATAGCCTTAGCCCAGCGTTAAACATACTGCTGACCTGGAACCTAAATTTCCATCAACGACTGAGTCGATGCTCCGGTCAGTGACACAAGGCTTTGAACAGCAGTGTCTAATCCGGTGTCTGTGGAGAAAGTAACTTGCAGAGTGTCACGGACTTCAGTTTCAGCAGCAGGGTAATATCAGCATAATAAAAGTTCCAGTTTCATTCGTAAAAGCTAACAAGGAAATTTCACACTCCCGCTCCATCTCCTAATCAGTTACCTGAATGACTTGAAATCCTTTATCCTGTATCAATGTGCTGCTAGAGTTATCCAGCATTATCGACACAAATACTATGATTTGGAGTACAACTTACACTTCATTGCTTTTAATTCTGCCACACAGAAGAGCCGTGCAAATTATTAATATGTGAGCAATTTGATTAATTAAAAAAGCACTGATTTACACATCACAATGTTCTGTAAATACTTAGAAGCCACACACACACAAATTATCATTACAGAAACTGAAGACAATTTTATTTTTAAGCTGGATCAAGTCCTACTACCTAATGCAGGCCCTTATATAGAAAACTTCTACTGACTCTGTAAATAATTCACATCGGTCTGTAAGGATGCAGCTCAAAAACATCTTCCTATTAGAAAGGAACTTCATTATGTTCCAAGTCTGCTTGCAATCAGCAGTTCTTTGTGGGCAATAAGATGGTTTACGTCCTTTGCCAAATCTCAATGTGTGGTCATTCCATAAAATTGACTAAATCAATGCACTTTGATTTCTCAAGATAGCTCATTTTCCAAAGAACTGGCCTGATTCAGATCTACGTATTAATTCAATATATATGTAAAAAATACACATTACATTAGTTACTATTTGTCTTAGGTTTTGGAGCTATTAACTCAATTCATATTTAACTTCTTGGTATGTAAGCATCAGTTTTGCTCAGCGCTTATTCCACCACAAGTTGCAAAGGGCTATGAAACATTTAACTCACGGCTTCAAGTAATGCCCAGCAACACGTGTATTCTAATGGCTGCTAAGTGACTTTGTAAGTGCTCACCTAGTATTATTTACCCATTTAATTTATTTATTATTTAACCATTATCTTACAGTTGCAGAAGACTTTTCATATGTTTTCTGAGTGATCTCAATTTCTGTCATTTCGTTTCAAAGCTCTGGGTATCTAGTGAGTTATTTGAGCATTAATATTATGATGGACAGCTTGTGATGCAGGCTGTTCACCCAGCTCACGTGCTGTTGCTTGTGCTCCTCACAACCTTTAAGAAACAAGGGTACTGGCTAGTGAACAAGAAATATGAGTGTTCCCAAACACACACACTTGCCTGTTTATGCACTCAAGCGCTTGTAAAACCTGAACTCCTCAAGGCAGACCAGTGGTCAGCTCAAACAGCTGCTCCAACTCTTTTTTAGCACTTGAGCAGCTGTAGTTTTCTTCATGTCAGTCCTGGTGGGCTGGTGACACAGATCCCCCCAGTCAACAAGCGCCAGAGAGAAAGTAACTGTGTGGCAACAGGGAATGCTGTATGGATGACCACTTGGGGATCGCTCTGGGAAAGATTTCTTGCTGTTTTGTGGAGCAAACAACTGGGAACATCTCATAAACCAAGCTCTCTGGTGGGGGAGGAAGTGTATCTGATTTAGCAGCCCCTCACTCAAACAGGATAAAGTTACAACCTTTCAGAGAAAGTGCCTTTGCACCTAGCAAGAAAATTCAGGTACAAATAGACATATCCCGTCTTCTTTCTTTTTTTTTTTTCCCCCAATAACATTGCTACTTTTTTCACATTTTTAATTCTTACTCTTGTAAATTTATTTTCATGACCTGCACAGTTCATCCCATGACAGGCCATACCTGCATTTTGGACACACACGCAGTAAAAGTTGCCACGCATGGCTTGTGACATGGCTACTGAGTGCCTCCACAGCAAGCAAAATGATCCCCTGGGGCCGAGAGAAGCTTACTACGATTTTCTCTAAAGTCTGGGCGAGAGCCATGGAAAAAAAACCCAGTAGTTCTCAGTCCAGTCTGTTTCCAGCCCATTCCATCTCATCATACATTCTGGTGAAAACTTCATGGACAATTGCCCAAATATGCTTTAAAATTAAAATAAACAATACTGAATGTTAGATGACACCCAAGTTCTTGCTACATTGTCCAATGAATACTATAGAGCTAAGTTAAGACAACAGATTAGGAATCTATAGAGATGTCCTTTCACCAGTTTTGCTGCAGACATTCAGCGTGACTTTGGATGCATTGGTTAAAACACTATCTTGGTTCTCTCTCTGGGAAATGGCTTTATCTTGGCTTCTTCATGTAGAACATAAATGTTTTAGGGGTGCAACTGTCCCTCGTCCTACATACACTTAGCAACTAGGACAGCTAATCTTGTTTTGGCCAGCAAGGGCACAGTAACAAGTAATCTAGTAAAAATTTGGCTTTTTACATCTACCTCCCACTCAGTACAAATGGAATGGAAGCACTCAAATCCTCTACAAGAACGGCTGGTGTTCCCAATCTTACCAGGCCCAAAAGCCATAGGGAAAAGATGGAGATAATACAAAACACTCCCTATTGCAGAATGTGTGTTGATACATGCTATTTTGCACAACACTAGTAAGTCCACCCTACTACCCTAATAACCCTGTATTTGAGTTCAAAAAGTTTACTATTCAATTTTAGAGGAATTATTTTCCCTTAAAGTTCTTGCTCTGAAATAAGCTTTTAATACAATCATGACAGCTACCTAAATCAGGAGGGGTTTGTAGAAGACGTTTAATACATAGCCCTTCACCTGGCATTTTAGAGAATACTATTGTATTTTGAAATCTATTGGAAAGGCTTTCTGTACCACCCATTGCTGATAAAAGCATAACAAAGGAACTCGAGAGAATACATTATTAAATGAAGGTCCAAGAATTAAAAAGGAAAGGATTAAAACATGGCTATAGACCAATGCAGTTTGTAATTAAACCTGACTTTTCTACTGCAAAAGCATGCTTATTGAATGTGAAAAAAAGGCACTTGAGTAGTCCTTTATCTTCATGAAGAAAAATATGAGACCAACTAGCCCTTCACAATCAGCCAGAAAGCATTTTTCAGTGGTTTTGATCAGCAAAAGCCGCATTAGTTCCACACAGTTTGAATCAGTACTGCAGGAAGTTTTTAAAATTTGCTTCCATCAGAGAATCCTGCATTTTTGCACACCCATGAAGAGGCAGCACTGGCCAAGGGACGCTTGGCAGCAGTACCTGGTCCACCACCAGCTCAGGCAATACGTTTTGAACGCACCAGGCACAAACATTCTTCCCATGAACCCGTCATTCTCAGGAATGCTCTGTGCTGAATCCTCAGCTGGAAGGGACTCAGAAGGAGCTGGGGTTGGGACCAACAGAAACATGGCGGTTTCTCAAGGAATGCAGAGCTCTCGCTTGAAACGCATCCTACCCTGTTACTGACAGCTGCCTCCATCGCAGGGCGGGAGCAGTCCCCTTCCCCGCAGCACTGGGAGGTCATTGGCAGTCACAAAAAACCGAAAGAGAACCTGCATCGTAAACCTAGAAAGATTAGTGTCTGCAAAGACTTTCATTAACAGAAGAATTCATTCCTCCAGGTAAGATGGCTTTGCTGTACCTGTAGCAGATTATTTCAACTCCATGTTTCAGAAGGGCTCTGCTTTTGCAATTACTGTGCTCGAAAGCCAACAATGTTCTTTCCCCTCCAAAAAGCCTGTTTGTGCTCAAAAGCGAACGACGTTCTTTCCCCTCCAAAAAGCCTGTTTGGCTCCAGCTCTCCCTCAATGACAGCAATAAGACAGTTCACACCTTTGCAGCGCCCTGGCAGCTCTTTGGGAGCGGTTGGAGATGTTCTGACAGGCTGCCAGGTAGCATGACACCACAGCACAGCAGATTTGCTGCTGCCCCTGATCTGCAGGATCTCCTAATTCAGAGGTTCGTATGGCAAATTACAACTGTCCCTTTATTCTTTTCTTTGTAGTCAAGTTCTTGCTTACAATAGCAAGGGCTGTAATGCTCTCGAACATTTTGGGTGAGCTACCTGCCACCACACAGAAAATAGCTCAAGTCCTCTCTCCTTGAAGCCCAGCTGCAACTGAACTTACCCAGACAACCACCCGAGCTTACCTTAAATGAGAGCAGCTGAGGTGTGGGAGTATACCCAGGGAGAGCCAGCTGTGCCAGGGAAACAGATGTTCCTGAATGTCTGCTGTACAGAGCCTAACTTTCCTAAAATTCCCTCTGTGTGGGTAACACTACACACAGGCATCCATTCTTCTACTTGTTTTTAGCACATTCCCAGGTCGTGCAGCCACACGAGCCCTCCCACCCAGCAGTCTTCCCCCAGAAAGTGGCTATAGGAAGCCATGAATTATTATGGATCAGATCTGTCCCTGGTTTAAAGTGGAGGTTCTATTAAAATTACAGCAGCAGCTTAAACTATGCCTTACGGTTTTGCATCCCACATACTGCAAATACAGCAAAGGAAATGGGTGACGGGAGCAGCAGGAACTGCAGTTGTTCCTTTCCCACTGACTCTGTTACAGGTTCTGGTGGCATCCCTTCTGCTCTCTCACCCTGGTGAGACCGTGTGGGGTAAGAAAAAACGCTGGAGAAACCATGGCGATCTGCTACATCACACTAATTGTGCTCGACTGTCCCATCTCTGCAAAAATGGAAAGTATCACTGCAGTTGTTCTTGTTTTGGCCCCAGGTATTTTTGCAGCAATGAATCGTTTATTATCTTGCCTTACCTAAGGCATTTTCCAATTAGCTAATGGAATTAGCTATCGCGAATCAACCACAGACATTTAACATGCTACAAGGTCTGCTGGTTTTCCTCAGCAAAATTGAATTTCCTGCCTCATACTCAAAATGCCAATACATACACTGAATTTTTTCAGTATTTCATGGATAGACCATTTTACATGCATTTCCTTAGCATAGGTGACCTCAATTCCCAAAACTGAAGTCCATCACTACGTTCCTTTTTATTTCTGCAGTCCACCAGGTGAAATTCTAATTTTAGAAAAGATGCCTGCAGAGGTTAGAGGTCACCATAGAATGTGAACTTGTATTTTTCACGTTAACTTACAAAGACATGGTTAGTTTCACGCAGTTTAGTGAAAGTCATTTGAAAGGACCCTCACAGCTGGGCAAGTCTGTGTCCTTTAATTTTCTGTATGAGGGAATAATCACTTACACTTTTAATAAATATACTACTTGCCTTTTTACATTAAGTTTCCACAGATGTATTGTTCAAATCGCACCCCAAATACCTGAGTGGAAATAAACTGCCAAGTCCTGGGTACAAATAGAAATAACAGCTGAATATTTATAACATTATATGTAAATATATATAGGTTAATTATTTTCTGAAGAATGACCCTGGGAAAACTACCAGTCACGATCCAGACCACTGCTAGACGATATGACTACCTGGAAGGCTAATTCATTATAAGCCAAGGGCATCAGGAGCTGAGAGGTGAAATTAACCCCTCTGTTCAATTGTGAGTTTTAACAAGTCACTCTATATTTATTTTTCATTTAACAGCATTCTTTGAAGTGTCATTATTGCAGTAAGTAAGAAAAAAACAGGAGAGTCACAGATGGGCCTTTATCAACATGTGTAAGTCTACAGTTAGTGAAGTTTGTTAGAGCCTCTTAAAAGATCTGCAATATTGGACTAATTGTCATAATGCTAAAAAACACTTCTGCTGTTTTTTTGCATTTATCAAAACATGCACTTCAGTGTTTAATTATCTGTAGCAGACAGTTTATTGCATTGTAATCTCATCTGACACGAATATTATCCTTTAATTAAAACATGTAAAAATTACTTGACAAAATTATGTTCAAAAATTAAATAATTTTAAGAAGAGTCTCAAGAATTTTCATATTCAGTAAAGCACGTAAGTGGTACCCATGGCCTAGAAAATAAACAGCTGGGGGCTTTGTTGGTTTTCAAATCCAGCTTTGAAAGTTTTTATCCTGCTTAAATTTGCTTTTCCAGCAACAGTATAGCTTTCAAGAGGATTTCAAATGTTTGTACAACCAGACTTGCCAAGACAGATATTGAGATGTTTGCAGACCCTATGTTGCACTTTCTCTGATCAAATCAAAACTCTAAGTAGGCTTCCAGGAACACCTCTGCAAGCAGAATTATTTCTACACAAAGTAAAGCAATTGCTCTTATAAAGAAACCCTAATTCAGGTCAAGAAGAAAATAAGCATAGGAAAGAACTGAGAAAGATGTAGCATTCAGTCCTTTATCATTCTAAGAAAGGAATTTAAATGTAGTTGATGAAAAAATGGTGTTTGCAAAATTTTTAAAATCTGGGTATGATTTCAAAATATTTGTATCATTTTTTTGAGTAACACAGAGATGAGCCAGCCATATACTAAGTTGAGAACTACTTGCAGCAGTCACTGACAAGCTGGTTCCCCGTTCTATTTATTAATTGTTCAATGTAAAAAAATTACTGGGTCATTCATAGCTCTTATTTGGCCAATATCTCCGGTAGCACCTTGTGTGGGAGAGTATTTCATCTGAAAATGTAATCACGGTTCATCCTTACCACCATCCTTAGCTGGCGAGAGACTGATTGGTCAGAACAGAGGAGGTCAACACATCAGGTGAGCCTCGCAAAACTCAATATAACCATCCTGGATTTAACTCCACTGTCTTTTTGTTGTAAGAATTATTCTTTTAATAATAAGGTGTAATGTGATCAAAAACTCCCAAAGATTTCCAGTAAACTTTGTGCTTCTTGGGGAGAAGGAAAAAAGGAGGTTGAGATGTCTTGCTCTGAGATTTAATTTCACTCATGAACATTCTTTCTCCACATCATAGAGCACAAACCAGTCTGAACTTTCTCTGAGGTTTGGTCCCCTTTTTCCATGCCCAGAGACTCACAGAACCAATCAGTCAAACTTCCTGTTCACTTTTGTCTTCCCTGAGAGATCCTTCTTTTCTGTCTCTGTTTTTCATAGGCCTCAAACTTTGCTCCTGAACACTGTTTCTACTCTCCCTGCTAAGCAGTTATTCACCTGCATGACCTCACCACAGCATGTTTTCAGGCACCTTTACATATATAGCCCCTTAACTGAATGTCGTATTACATAAAACACCAATTCTGCAAAAGACAGGGAAAGCCTTTAATATGTAGGCAGGATGAATAAGCCTGTGACTAGCACATGGCTCAGTCCTACCACGTTGAGAAGTATAGTACAGCTGCAGGTACTGCTTCCCTTTCATTTGCTTGGTTTGTATTATCTATTCCTACCGATTCCTCTAAATGACCAAACCAGCATTATCATCTCTACCATTAATTATTCACATTAAAGAAACAGCCTCTGAACAGTCATTTACGTCTCTAACAAGGAAAGATCATCCATTCCTACCCCTTAAGTGTTTATGGTTTAAAAATACATGAAGACAGAGAGGCAAGAGAAAAATCAGGACATCAGGAAGATGTCAAATCAGATGTGAAATGACTGTGTTCAGTACAATAACTGGCACTTATGGTCACACACAAATAGTTTTGCTAGCTGTGTTAGCAGCTCTAACAAGTATTGTGTCAGTAAGACGATAAAACTACAGCTGGTCAAAAGGCAAAGTTTCTGGGCTATAAGAAGTTCTCTCTCCCGCTGTACCTCAATTCAAGTGTGACCCGACCCTGTGATTTTTTCACAGACTCAGTCCTGAGCTGCAGCTCTGCAAGGGGGAGAACACCATCTCTGTTAAGCCTGCCGTAAGATGAGCGTGGGACTCCTTAGCTCTTGCTGCTCACACTCTGGACCTGTTGGCTATCTGGCTTCGGTTTGGAGTGACTGATTGGCTCCTCAGCTGGCAAAATTCAAGCACAGGGACATGCTCTCTGGACTACTGGAACATACCTACTTTGGCACCTGAGGCATTATGAACTCAAGCCCACCTGGCCACAGCAATGGGACAGGGTTTGACTGCATCTGGCACACCCAGGTTTTGCAGGGTTCTTACGCAGAGGCAGGAGCAGAGCCTGTCTCAGAGCAGGCACTGCCAGGGGTTTCAGGCTCCCGCTGCCCACCCAGCTGGCTGCTCTGAACCAGCCTCGCCTGGCCACCCAGCAGTGCAGACAACGGGTACACCGACTGGGACATTGAGCACTGCACCATGCCGTGGATTTGGCTGCACAGAGTCCACAGTATTTCACAGGCAGTATGTAAAGCTCAGTAAATCACTGTATGCGTTTCTAACTAACGGCAGTGATGAGGTGGAGGTCACCCCAGAAGGCAAGGACATTGTTAACACAGTAGGGGCTTCAATGGAAAAACCTCTCAGAGACTGCACATCATCTGCATCTATCTGAATTTCATGCCAGCCTCCTGCTAAAGACAGGAAAAACCATAGGAGAACTCTTCTGGCTTCTGGATTTAAAATAATTTCTCTCATAATTAAGGGGGAAATGTATTTTATTTATTTATTTTTAGGATACTTCCTAAAACTTCACTAACTGACCTGAGGAACGCCTCAAAGGAGTTAGCGCACTCACTTTCTCTACTGTGACCCTGACATCAATGCAGCCAAACACCTTCTCTTCCAGCCCAACTTCCACTGAGTGCAGTTCTGCTCACAAAACACAAAAACACACCTCCTGCAGAGAGTGCCCCTTCCTTAAAATCTACTGAGTCCCCACAAAAATTCCTTTGTTATATTCCTCCACAGAGGAAAGGGACCAAATACTATGGCTCCTTAAATTGCAGCTCTGAAGTTAAGGGATTTTGCCCTCATTTGAAGGAGGTGCAGGACATTGCTGAGGAAAGGATGGGCTGCAGCCTACAAGCGCTACAGAGAATTACATATCCACATATTCACTACAGATCAAATACTCTAAGTTACTTTGAGGCACTGGCTTAATTCTATGGAATTGAAAGAAAGAACATCTTTTGGGCTGTCTTACTACCCTTCCATCAACACTCATTTTCTTTATTCCCGTAAACCCACCACCGGTTCTTTCTGTAGCTGTATGGGAACATTTGCATTTTAAACTGACAACTCTCAGAACACGAGAGGTCTGTTTGAAAGAGCAACGGTTACAGAGGGCAGTGAAAGTACACAGCAGACAGGGAAAGCTACAGCAAGATGGGTTTATATCAGTAACATGGAGAGATTGTGGAACAAACGATGTATAAATGAAACTAATTTTAAGCCATACGTAGCATTTGTCAAACTCTTCGTGTCTGCTCACTGATCTGCTTCTTTATAGGCAAATCTGCTTCTAACCACAAGACGTGGCTTTGAATCCTGCTGCAGTCAGCAAACACACTTAGATAACCACGTTTCCTTGGGAAGTCCATTTCTGGGAGAGAAACGGGCAGCAATGCTGGTTTTATTCCGTAAAAATAAAAACATTTCAAAAGCCTACCTGTGCTGTGTTGAGAAAATGCAAAACCTTTCACACAGGAGAATAACGATTCCACCCTACATACTGCCATATTAGGCAAAATTTGTGCCACAGTTTCCCCCATAGGAGCCAAGTGCCTACCACGGCGCTGCTCAACCCCTTCTCTTGTCACCGGCACGTTAAACACTTCAGCCCTTAGGACATAGAGCAGGTTCAGCTGGAGACAAGGACAAATCCTCCCACAGTGTAACAGGTTTCTTGGGGACCTGGGTCACCCATCAAACCTTCCAAACTGGAATCTATTTTTTTTTCTCCTCTATTTTGATGAATAAACATTTTCCATGACATCAACGCAGCCAAAAACCTTCTCTTCCAGCCCAACTTCCAGGTTTCTAGGGGACCTGGGTCACTCCTCAAACCTTCCAAACTGGAATCTATTTTTTTTTCTCCTCTATTTTGATGAATAAACATTTTCCAGTAAAAACTATTTCAATGGAATAAAACTGCCTGTCCCTGACTCCTGCTCTAACTCTAGATTCTATCCCACCTTACCATACCTATTTTTCCAAGAAGTTGGCTGTGATTGAATATGTTAAGGCATTACATATTAAACTAGACCAAAGACCGCACCTACCCGAGCCTACACAAGGAATGGAAATGAGCAAAAAGATTTGTTTGGGTTTTGACATTCAGGTTTGAATAGTACCAGAAAAAGTCTTCTAACCCACCGTTTAGACACAAAGCACCTGGAACACAGGTAAAACCAATGTGAAGGTCTAATTTACTGTAATGCCACTTGGTAACAAGACCATCCCAGCACAGTAAAACCTGGATCAAACTGACGAGTGTATTTAGTTCAGCATCCACCTAAGGCAGTTCGACACAGAGGCATGTGCCCACCCAAAGTGCAGTTCTACTGACCTCAACGAGATCACTCAAGGTGTTAACTGCTGGGCTCCTGCTGACAGCATGTCCCGAATCGAGGGCACAAGCTGTACACAGGACAGCTTTGCCACATCAGAACAGCAGAGCGTGTGAGAAAGCATCATCTCCTACGGCTAACAGATAAACGGGCATTTGAAGAAGGCACCAGGGTGAGAGGAGGGCTAGGAGCTGTTGCAGAGCAGATCAACTATTCCTACCTTCAAAGGGAACAAACCGAGCAGGCTGACAGCAGCTTAACTATTAACTGGAGATTTTTTGCATTTCCACTAAGATATTTTCATTTAAGCAGTGACAGGCTTTATCACTGCAACATTCTTCTCAAAGCCTTCACTTTTGTCTGAAAGCTGTAAGACTTATTTTATCGGGTAGGCTGTATTAAAACACTGATTCCTAAAGGCCTGTTTCAAAGTTCGAAGAATTTAAAGCATGTTTTTTCTACTCACCTGCGCATACTTAGATAGTCTACGAATGCTGTTCTCATTACTGCTGGGACACAGGGTTAGTGAATGAGAATGGGAAAATTCACCTCTAACTCATTTTTTTAATACATTGCTAGTTTTACATCTTCAGTTTCTTCTTGAAATAATGTCCAACAGATTTTTATGTACGCCTGCTGGGATTTTTCTCGCGTCTATCAAGACATCACATTCTAACAGTTACACAAACCACCACAATTTGCAGAGACAATTATTTTAGATGTACCTCTCTTGGTGATGGAAAGCAATAGTTAGGCTCTGTAGGGATTGGTCTGGAAAATTAGAAGTCTTTGTATTAAATTGCACACGCTCAGAGAATTGGTGTGCTCTGGGGCAGCACAGACATTCCATGTTCTGAGAAACGCCCAAAATCAACCACCACGCACTGTACTTTTGCATCTAAGAGACAAAGGGAGCAGACTTGTAACTCTACCCTATTCTTTTAGGAGAAAGGATTAGGTATATCAATATTAAAAGCATTCTTACTGATCTTGTGTAACTGATATTCTGAAGAATAAATTTTCAGTCCAATATCTTCAGGCAGAGACAGGATTTTCTTTTTCTTCTTGATACTGTTGTATTACACACCCATCGCAAATGGAAGAAAACGAATGTCACTTCCCTATGGGAAGAATCATTGGCTGAGCCAGACTGAAGGATCAGAAAAGACTCTTTCCACCTTTTCAATGGGCTTTGACTGTGACCTTTCCTAATAGGAATGGGTAGAAAGTCACTATGTTGGACTCTGCACCAAAAAATAAACTTTATCTTGGATGTTTTCCATAGACTGGAACCATGTCTGGATTGTTTTTGTTAGAAGTGCTGGAATGCTACCGTATTATTATTGTACTATTTTAATTGGAAAGTTTCAGTTTTCTGACTAAATAAGGGCTGCTCTTTCATTCTTCTGAAGAAAATAAATATAAAAAATAGCATACAAAGAAGGAGTACCTGCCCATCATTCTCTTTTTATTACTCTGCAATAAGGAACACTCAAAAACTGCCAAAGTAAGAGAGATACTACCATTACACATTGCATCTGCAAAATTACTGTCCCACTGGAGCAACCTAGATGGCTGTGCGATAAGCTTTATTGCCCCTTGTATTCTGCTCAAAGCCCTGCCCCACAGAATACTTAAATCAAAAGGAGCAAGTCATTGAGTAGACACCAAAAAGTGTCCCCAAGAAACCCTGAAACCCAGAATTAATTCTTTGTATTCAATTCCCTTGACCTGAGAGAAAATGCTTAATGGTACAATGTCAAAAAGAAGCCTTCACAAGTCAAATCCCTGTTTGTATTTACAGACATGCTTCTGGACTACTGACGTGAGCCATCGACATGAATTACCTGAACATACCACAGTAACAGTATGGATTTGGAGGGAAAAGCCTACCATTAACACTGCAAACAAGATGAGAGGGTGATAACACAAAAGGAGGACAGTCAGGTCAGGTCAACCGGCAGGTCAGACTTAACTAGCAGTAGGCATGGGGTCAGCATGACTCAATCCAGAAAACTGCATTCACCACATCAGGATGATTTTAACAATATACTGGGCACAGAAACACAAGCCAAAATGCAACTTTAGAACAAAAAGAACAAGTAAGCTTTAAAGACAAGAATCAAAATATTGGTGGTAGCTTCTCAGCTCTTCCTCAAGACTGAGCTGTAAACGGTTCAGTAAAGCCTCCAGGGGAGCTCCCCCAGTGACACCAAACCCAGACAGCACCAGAAGGGCCTGAATGGGAAGAGGTCGTGCACAATGTGTGCCACGTTAAATAACAAGATCTCAATCATCCAAACTCCCCAGCAGTCCAGCCCAAGAGAAGTGAGGAGCACAGATCATTTTATCAAACTTCAAAAACAGACCTTGGGTGAGCATGTGTTGAATCAGGCTTCTTGTGCTCTTTTTGTGCCTGACTCATTCACTTCTCATCTGTAGTTGGCACTGGGTAATTCAACATGTTGCTCCTTTTCGGTGCTAAATTTTCCCCAACAGCTGACACATTTAACAGATCAATCTATGAACAGTTTCCAGGACTGAAATCCTTAAAATTGTCTTTCCTTGCTCACTGCGTAAAAACCCCACAGAACAAAAGCATCAAGCCTTTAAGCATACAGACTTGTCAGTTTAAATTACAAAGATCAGTGCAGAGGACACGCAGCCAAGTGCTCTGTCACAGGAATTCATGAGGCAGCCATCATGCACGAGCACCACTGACTTCTGTCACTTGTCTTTACACACTTCTTCAGTGTGGCTCACAGTGAAGACGTGCCTTGACCTTTTCAACACGTGTGGTGAGGAGGGAAGTGACTTAAAGGGTCCATATTCCTCATAGAAAACCTCACCAGAAAACAAAATTTCTGGTCAAAACCATAAAAAATTCCTTATGTTTTTGATCAAACTAATAAATCTTTACTCAACAATGGAAACTCAATTCGTATCTGCAAAACCAAACATTAATTTTCAGAGTTCGTACCATCCAGGAGCAAATAATTCTTTCCTCATTTAGTCGGGATTCTACTACTTAATAGAAAATCCTTAAATAAAGCACTGGAGCACCACAAGAAGCAGCTTTAATACATCGCTGCAGACGTATATGGGCAGGCACGCAGTCATTGCTTCCCTCCGCTGGCTGGCTCGCACAATGGAGGGGGAAAGGCGGGAGGGCTTGCTGCTAAAATTAATTATGTATGCTTGTGAAAGTTTCTTCTATAGCACAAGGAGAAAGGCTGCATACACACGTAGGGCGTAAAACAATACCGGTTTTCAGCGTCTTGCTTCGATCCAGCCCGTACTTCAGGGTACTGTCGCTCACATCCCCACTGCATGCACACTCGCACTGCAAAAGCTGGACTCGCCAAGACACCCCCACTGGCTGCAGCATCAGAGGTGTGAAGGGCTCTTGAGGGACAATCTTTCTAAGAAGTTCTGTCAGGACTGCCAAGGGCGTTAGGGCTCCCTGCACAGTGCAGCGGCTGCGGAACATACTCTCTTTGATCCTGCTAGCTCCTTTCCAGCCGAGGAGGTGCCCTGCTCACAAGCACTTGTGGGACACACACACGGTATTTCATGACCACTTACTTTTCAGCTATTTACCTGGGATCTGTAACACAGCTCTGCAGCTGGTCCCAAAAGCATAATAGCTATCCTTTTGACTGAACAGAAAACTGGGGCTGAAAGCCTCTGTCTGACAGCTTAGACTTGTGCAATATTGGAAATGGCCCTCGTCTGAAGATGTAAATGCATCTTCCCAATTTGTGGAAGAAAAAAACCACTGTGGTACTCAACGGTAAATTATAAAGTAATCTCAACAGTTGAAGAAGTCTGATGATGTGTAACAGCTTTTGAGACAACCGCCCTTTTCTGTTGTCCGTGTTCAAGAAGTACTTACAGCACTGAAATTCATTAGGTATAATTTCACAAGCAGGAGGCATTTTTCCTAATTCCACTTTTTCCCCATTCTGTGTTTTAGTTAGACTGTCATTAAATATGGCTAAGGAGTTTTCTGCTATTTAATGGCATTATAATGCAGCTGTTCATTGTTAGAAAGATAGTCCCCACTCCTCTCCCATGTGATTAAAGATATAACAGCTCATGATTTTTATAGAGTCAGACTAGAAGCCGCAGAGTAATCTAACCACAGGATCCTACAGGGCACTAATATCAAGTCACCACAGAACACATTCCTTTCTACATATGTGTATTCCCATAACCCCCTGGGAGATGCTTTAGTGACGTCCTTTCTGGCACTGAACATGTAATTCCTTCAATTAGTATCAGCTTACTACGTTGGCCTCTGTGATCTTGCAGAGGAAAAAACATCTAGGCGTTCTTATATGGCATGTTGCTAACTCTCGCAGATTGAACGCAGCTTGCTGGTTGAATCTGTGTGCTTCCTTTTCGTAAGAAATCACTGGATATGGGTTATTATACATGCAAAACTTCCAGTGCAAACCAATTAGGATTCTGTTTGCTTGTACTGGTGAAATGCAATGAAACAGCTTCACTTTCACCGTCTACTACAAATTCATTTGGACCATATTTTTTGTTCATAACTGAAAGCTGGCTAACACCTCGTTAAGAAGTCCGCTCTAAAACTGAAATCAAATTTATTCTTATTAAAACAAAAATGGCAAATATTATGTCCTTTTTGAGGCATTTATTTCCTTTTATTTCTATGTTTTCTTAGTTAAATGCTTTGTGAGCATCTTCTACAGCCCACTGTGGCGGCACTGTTCATACCACATACATTTTGTCCAAGTACTGCAGGTCAGCAACTGGGGGTAAGCACAGTTCTAATCTCATCCTGTGCTTAATGCTCTGTGTTTAAAGGAGAATCGCTTCTTCCCATCACCAGCGAGGTCTCTCAGCTTTGTAAAACCAGGAGTAATGCAGGTTGCTGTACGTCTCTCAACGCATCTGGCAGCTACCGAGAGCCTGCTATGCACTGGCCCTCGTTAGTTTGCCGGCAGCATGGCCTTCAACAGTTTCAGGTTTGCAAACACTCTGGTGCGTAGGCAGAGGACAAGAAACAACAGATAAAATTTAAAATTTGAGAGGTTCTGCACCACGAGGACAGTCAAGAAGTGGAACAAGTTGCCCGGAGAACTCAAGCTGTGTCCAGCACTGGAGGTTTTCAGGACCATACTGGATAGACCCCCGAGGAACCTGATCTGATCTTGAGTGGGAGGTTGGGCTGGAGAGCTCCTGAGCCCCCTTCCAGGCTGAAGGGAACTGTGGTTCT
Organism: Eurypyga helias; assembly: GCF_000690775.1. NCBI lineage: Eukaryota > Metazoa > Chordata > Aves > Eurypygiformes > Eurypygidae > Eurypyga > Eurypyga helias. Next base: position 20,706 of record NW_010261178.1, read on the forward strand.
AAGAATATATATTTTTAATTCATGGGTCTGTACTGTAATTTGCAAAACACTTCCAGATAAAGCAGAGAGTGCAATCAGCATGTTAAACATAACGGCTTTTCCATCCTGCTTTATGACCAGCCCCAAAGCTCTAATTCTAGAAACTTGCTTCTCAGCAATCAAGCATAAACCCAGAGTATTCCCTGGAAGTGAATAACCCCCGTGTCCTTCCTGCAGTGCTGCTGCTGACAGAGACCAGCCTTTGCTGCCTGACAGTGGAAGCTCTAGAACAGGCGATCTCAGCAGAGATTACCGCAGGCAGCTCAGCACCCCCTTAGGCGTTTTCGTTCCAGCATCTCTGCACTAAGTACTACTCCCATTACATCACTTCCCCTTACGCACAGCTGACCTCCACATACCCCCTTACCTACACTACTTGATTGATTACCCTACAACTCTTCCTCTTTCCTCCATATTCCTTGGCCTGGCACTGACACCGCATGATGTATGGGGTCAGTTTTGATCTGTCCATCTGCATCTGACCAAACTCATGTAGATATATTTTGTACAGCAGATAAAATATGTATGCTTACAACAGAAAGCTGAACAGCTTCTACGTGAAACCCTTCTGTCTTGACTTCCACAAAGTGTTTAATTTCCAGTGACAAAAAATTCAGGTTTTATGTTCCCATTTGAAAAAAGGGAACTGGGAGAAGAGGGCGCAGTGCTGTCCTCTGCTGCTGTTTAACTGCGAGCAAGGAAGAGTCCAATTCAGAGAGCAGAACAATATCCCCAAACACCTGAAGTAGCTCAGGGAAAATGAATATTCCCCTCCTGACTCCAGATTTTTGCTTCCTCACACAAAGGGCAAGCTTTACCAAGAGCAAATGACCATGTTCTATCCCTAAATGCATCACAGACCTGCACATACAAATCACACACCTAAGTGCTCTCAGAGCAGCCCTGTTCATTTTATGAGGCAGATATTAGAAGAACATGGGGCAAATTCAAACCTGTGTCATCAAACTTGAGTTCACCAGGATACTTTATTCACGTAGACAGCTAACAGCGGACCTAAATTGGGTCTGAATAAGGAAAACACTGACTTATCTTCATCTTTGATCTCCATACTCACATCAATTGTTCAAAGTGCTTACCATAACCTGCCTGGACCAGCTGCCTAGGTTTCGGAGGCCACCAGCACTGAATTAAAGGGTTTGAACCATAACTTTATAAACATCACCCGTTTTTTGTTCCTGTCCCAGTACAACTGGCTTGCTCCTGCAGGTGGCAAGCAGAAAGTCCCTGAGCTGGGGCCTGCTGGCCACACAATGAGTTTACATGTGGTGAGGGGTAGCTATTAGCCACTGCCATCTCTTCTCCCTATCGCTGATTAGGGCTGTGCAGGAGGTAATTAGCAGCCTTATTAACACTGACATGCTTGCATGGCAATGAACATTAACACTCATCCCTCCTGCAACCTGACAGAAAGACATATAATGTGGCATTCAAAGCCTGTCAGATCTTTGCATCATTCTGAGGGGTAAGCTCAGGCAATTTGTCTTAATTGGTCACTTCCAACACAATGCATTTGGTTAATTCTAAAGGGTTTACAAAAACAAACAAACAAAACCCACAAGAACTAAAACCACCAAGAAAAACACCACAAGTCCTGGAAAATACCCTAAAAACTGCAAAACACTGCAAAAAGATACAGCATTTTACAACTTATAGTAATGAGTATATCTCCAGAAATTGTTTATACTGGTGGCACAAGAATAACAGAAGCTAAATGCTTTTTAAGTATGCTGAGGCTAAATGATTCTCTCTCTCTTCCATATCCAGATGGCTGCTTGCTACAGCCTAAGGAAATGAGAAAGAGGACAATCAAAATGCTAAACTCATAAAAACTGGAAGTCTCTAAAGGAAAACATTTTGAGAAAAGTCACTGATTTGCCACTTCCTTTCTCAGCCAGCTTGCACAGGCCCTGAACACCTAACAACCCGTGACATGATCTGCTCAAGCCTGTGGACAGGTGTCCCCTAATCCCTCTACTTAAAGCCAAATTCCAAGAAAAACAAGTAAAGGACAGAAGGAGAGAAGGAAGGAGAAGTTCCTGCCGGGTATAACAAAACATCCTTCTCTTACATTCCCAGCAATCTGGTTTAAAAGCCGTTTTTATATAAAGTTTTTAACCCCAAAATGTTATACTTCTAATTTCCTGCGAAAGTGATTCTGTTCTGAAAAGCAGTTGCTGTGGAAGAATGCCCTCCCCTGCCCCCCGTCAAACCAGGGTACTACACGCCAAACCTGTACACGTCAGTGACGTGAACTTGTTTTTACTACCTCTTGACTCCCCACAGCGCTACAAAACAAAGGCAGATTTGGAGAAATAATAGTGAAGACTTCAGCCTGGCTCAAATATTTTAATGCAATACCAGTCGCAAACTCTGCCATATTCCGAGAAACCCATTCCAGGGAAAATCCACCCATGCACACCTAAAGAGAGCCATCTGAAATAAGGACGGGATTTGTACCTCTGCAACAGAAAGCTGTGTCTGACAAGCAGAATCTTTCTTCTTCTACCATCATCAAGACTATTTCAGATCAAGCTGGCAATAGGAAAAAGACCATTTCCTTTGGAAACTCAGGAAATTTCTCCTTGCAATTGAAAGGCAACAAACCCCAAATTCCCTAGAGTCGCTTTCACCAAAGTTTTTCTATCCCCACTCCAAATAAAGCTAAGCTTGATCTCCTGATCCAACTTTTATATTTCGGTTCCAACCTAGAAATGGCTATAGCTCAACAACTGTTAACCCTGATGGGTGAGAAAAAGGGCAGACAGAACCCAACAAACATTACTGCAGCTTACAGCATACTTACAGCTGTTCCTTATAACATTAGTTCTAATTCCTAGTTATACACACTACACATACACACAGATCTGTAGTTAAAAGTAAAATAATGATACCATTTCATGAGGATTTGATGGGACCACCAGTCAAGTGCCCAAAAATGCCTCATTTGCTACAAATGAGGAAAGATCATCCCTGGAAACAGGGAGAATTCTTCTCCTCTTTCTCTCCTTTTCCAGTATTTCCATATTGGACCATATTTTGCATATGGTCATAATTTCATCGTTTCTCCTAAAGCTGTGGATTTGCAGCAACATGGGAAGAATTTAGGTTTGTTTTTCAATTTTTAAAAATGGGATTACCCAAAATGATGAAACGGGACTGCAGAGCAGCTAAGTCTATGGAAGGAACAGCATGCTTCAAACTCGCTACGGCATAACTTGTTTGCACTTGTAACTACATTTCAGTACTTCGTCTGGCCTGAAGGGAAGAGAACGAGAGGGTGGAAGGTCGCTCCTCTCAAACCTATTCTGAGAAATCAGAGCCTGCACATTAAACGTGGTACAATGAGGAGCTGACCGCAGGAACGGATGGCTCAGGGTTCAAAGCGCAGTTAGTTGTATACAATGAGTACATGCAGAAAACCAGAGAGGGAGTAAGCTTTTCAGGTTTGTCCTTTCATTTATAATCTACACAAACATTATCACTATTCTGCTCTCTCTGTGGTGGAGAGATAACATTAGAAACAGCCTTAAACTTGAGTGCAAATAGTGGAGACTTCATAAGAGACCTCTCATTTAAATGCAATTAACAGATATTTTGGTCTGAAGCAAGTCATTGCTCTAAGACATGGGCTTCTCAATTCTGTTCTTACAGGAACACACCCTTATATTTCAAAGGAAGAAAGAGTGGTCCAAGAGATCACATTTAGAACCAGAAAAAGTAGTTCCAAAATACTTTTAAGACCTAGTCAGAACATGAAAAACTGAAAAACTATCATAGAATCATAGAAT
>NW_010261179.1:0-7553 GCF_000690775.1 Eurypyga helias
TCAGCTGAAGTGCCGTTTCCATGAGTTTCCACCTCAGAGGCCCTTATGGGAAGTGTAAAAAATAACTGGAGTAGGTGTTGGGGGAATGATCTTCCTTCCTCCTCCTCCACAGGAGACTCTCGTTTGCTTTCTAAGTATTTGTTTAGAAGAATGAGATTTAACCTAAATATGTAGTGCATGCTAGTTCAGCAGCTAACTACAGGGAATTGAAACGACAGGCATATCACACAACATAATGCACTCTTCCATGAAAAGCAAATTCACTCATTATCTCCCATTTCCTTTGCACCCTGCCATCATCATAATCCCAGGTTTTCACAGGGTCATCGAGCCCCCTCTTTCACAATACCTGCAGTTCTCATCTCTCACTCCCTCTGCCTCCACCACCTCCCTCCCATGTCCTGTACCTCCCAACGAGGGGTGAAACAGTACAGCAAACTTGCAGCAAAGGGCATTATTTTGAGATCTCTGGGCTGACAAATTTGACTGAAACTGGCTAAGAGGGTCAGAAGCTACTGGGAGGAGCAAAGAGGTTGAAACCCTCACCATAGAAACCTGATTTCTTTAGGAAAATACCAAGGAGTCATACTGTAATTACAGGAATCTGAAAGGACTTGAAGAGAACCACACTCTGATGTACTGTTTGTGTCACCATTGTGCTCTGACTCTGTCTGCAAGGAACAGGAAAATATTTACACAAACCAGGAAAATATCACTATAAATCTACAAACACTGACAAAGGACTCAAGACACAGTAAAATACCATTTAATTCCTTCTTCCCTTCTTTGTACCTTTCTTTTACCTTGAGATCAAATCTTTTAGTTCAGTTGCCCCTTCAAGAATCACAGCTGCTGTTATAATAGAGAGAAAATAATGTAGCCCTTTTCTTAACACAAACTATTCAAAAATCCACTGGTAATACTTTAGTAATTTTCTATAATTAAGCAGAAATAGGTCCTCCATTCAAAATACTTACAAAAACTTCTTTGGTATCTATGGAAACCTTATTCTGCACTGTGTTTTTCAACTGCTCCATTGTTGCTGCAAACTGCACGTTCACCTTTGCAACTTCTTCAGCACTTGTAACTGCGTCAGACTGGAAAGAGGAGTTGCTTCAGGTAGGAAGTGTGACAGCCAAAAAATCCACTATTTACTAATCAGTATTTACTTGGACCCCTTCATTCAACTATTTTCAGACTGTTTTAAGGAACAAAATGCTGCTAACTTTCCACAAAACACATTTTTCCATAGGTGTTCAGGTATAAAACCAGGTGCTCCTCTCAAACGTATACTAGTAATTTTTATAGTAAACCTCTACATTGTTATAATGAAGAGAACTGGAAAATAAAAATTAAGAGAGAATTATTTTTCCAAGCTTTATGATAGACAGGAAAACCTAATAAAACCCTGCAGTTTCTCAAAAGACAAATGAAAAGTTCTTCACAAATAAAACAAATTTCAAGAACTTAAAACTGTATTCTTCAAAGACTTCTGATGACTCCGTGTGTGCTGGGGACGTCTGCAGACTAAAACGGAGGTGATTTATGCATTGAACAAGGAGACTTTTCCTCCTCATGCAGAGTGACCACCAGTATGCAAATAAGAAAAAAAGTCCTACTTTTTGAGTGCTTTGCTAATGACATTAAGCCAAAAAACTGAAACCTCCAGAAATTAAATGGAAGCACAGTCGCACTGCAGCAAACCATTCATTCATTTCATGTTCTACCTGAGAGAAGCCAAACCCAGAAAGTTAGATACAGAGTTCAGCATGACTGATGATGGAGATTCTCAGATATTGAGACACATTTTATCTATTTCTGAATCACTTCTCTTGTATTTCTGTCCTGTACAAATAGGTGACTTGACCACATTCCACCTGCCATAAAAAGCCACGGGATGTAACACGGTGGTATCTCACCAGCAGGACGCAAAGGAAGGCCTCATACTGTCTGACGTTGAACAAAGCTTCTCTGAATTTAAAAGAACGAAGCTGTGCGTATCTGTGTTGGTCTTCCTGCATGGATTCCAACAGGGCTGTGTACCGGTACGCTCGCGTAAGGCAAGTATTGAGACATTCGTTGACAGCCTGCGTAGCTGACGGAATGGCTTCTTTCAGAATGGCTGGCACTGTTTGCAGAGAATCAATATGAGAGAGAGAAATATAAAGAATTATGTAAATGTAATGATTAGTGATTAATTAATGGTGAATGGTTTAAATCTAATGATGACTGCGAAAGATTACAGTGCAGTACTTGAGCAAAGCCGACTTCCAATAGATTTTCTAGATTTTGTCCTTATATCCATGCATTTCCAAATGCTTGCACACTAGATTCCAACCCCTCTACCTTACTAGGCAAGTGGTTCCAGTCAGACTCAAGTAGTGGAAATACCACAGTCAAGCCAAGGCCTGTGAGAAAACTTGCTTTACAGTAGATGCAGTTCAGGTGATGCTACTGACACAGGTTTCCCGAGAGACTTTAGGCAATCTGCAGAATTTTCAGTTCTCAGTTTCCTCTAAAACTGGGCTGCAGACCTTTCTTAAAAACAAGTCACCACACTGAGCTACAGCACTACATGCGCATTCACAAGGGTATTTCCACTGAGGAGGATCCAAAATGCAAAAGCTTGCTGAGACCGTGTTAAAGAATCTGAAGAGGTCACTCTACATTATCAGAATACAGATAACGCCCCAGCAACTTTTATCACTTCTCATTACACATATGCAACAGGAAATTGTAATTGGATTGGCAGTGTCCTTTAAAGGTTTTAATTAAGTGCTTTTAAAGGAAAACATAACACGTTTAATTCACTTAATGGTGAGGGATCAGGGAAAAGTTATCATGAGGTAAATTAGTGCATGAAGTTAATACATATAAACCTTCCACATCAACCACACAAGGCTCCCTCTTGGCTAAAAAGAAGTAGCCTACATGGAAACCTATAACTAAATACTAAATATCTACTTTTCCTTCAGGTTTACAGAGCCGGGGTCAAAGTCGGTTATCTAGAGAGATGTGATATTATTGGAGCCGCCCCAGTGAAGAAGCCCAGGGAGAATTAAATGGGAATATACAGACCAAATGCTGTTGTCTACTTACAGTCATCAATGCTGCTTCCTCCTCTCCCACATTCCTTGTGGTACAGCCGAATCCCTGTGACTAGCATGGCAAGATTTTTCAGCTGTTGCTCTTTGTTCTGCTTACTGAGTGAGATGAAAGTAATCATCTCTCTCTGGGGGAATACACTCTGCAGGGCAGCTAGAAACATCACAAAGGGTGAGAAAACCCACAGTGTGAGGGAACAGAAAACAAAATCATTAAAGAAGCAAAAATACCCTCTCCTGAAGACCTGCAAAAAGTGGGAAACCCATGGCAAATTTAGAGTTCAAGGCTGAGGAGTGACAGTTTGGGCAGTGAGCATTCCTCACAGTTTACAACATCTGTATGTAAAGATCAGAAGACAGTGAAATGCTGTTTTTTATAAAGAAGAGCTTAGTTTCACCACTGGGAGTTTACTGACCTGTTACCTCCCTGACAACCCGAATATCCACTGGGGATCCCAGGCCACAGCGCAGCAGCACGTAACTAACGATCTTGTGATAGACATTCTGCATCTCTTCTTGCATACGAGGACGGCTGTCTGCGATTTCTCTGACCAGGGGAGCCAGCCTTCTCTCCAGAATACGGTACTGCTCGCTGAGTAACTCAACTAGGCAAGGAGGATTGTTAGAAAGTGCTATCTAAATTATTTGGAATTTGGCTGATACAAAGGGTATAATTCATTTCCACAGTCAGAGCAGCAACTTAAGGTTTCTGAAGGACAGATATGTCGATGAGATGTTCAAAGTACCATGCCATCATAATTAACAATGGTGGTGTTAAACGTCAACATAATTAGCATGATTGACATCAGTCAGTAGAGTTCAGAGAACTCCTCAGGCCACACGAAGCAGCAAGTCTCTGGCTTTCTGGGTTCCCCTGACTGTGGTAGGACCTAGCGCACACGCACACATTCCATACACACCTGAACTTAACACGCCCAAACCTGAACACTACTCAGGATCACAGAATCTTACTGGATTTACTCAGTTTACTGAGTTCAGATTTTGGAGCAGCTTTATTCCACACCTTTTTTTTTAGCAATTTTGCTATTTTTTTGGCTTTAATCCATGCTAACAAGAAAATACTTTCATAGTCTCTCCACACCAAAATGGTGGGTTTTTTTGTCTACTCTTGTTCTGTGTGTTCTGTGTCCCAGCCAGCCCCCACCGTCCCACTGAGATCTGAAGTTACAGTTACAGCAGAGACACTCTCCCCATCCCATTTTTCTCCCGCGTTCCCATTCTCAGACTGTATGAAGTCACCACTGGTAAGACCAAAACATACTTGGTTAAAACCGTAACTGCTTGTTCAAGATTGCTCATCCCGATTAGGGATACTGATAAAACATCAAGTTCTCTTTCAGACACGTGAGTGCCCTCCCGGGTACCGGTTCTCTTTTAGACACACAGAGGCACAGCGCAAGTTCTTCTCGCTGGAGGCAAGTAGCCACTGCACCTGAAAGCATAACTGTTCTCAAGCTATCTGACACATGACATTCAGTACACCTCTTGGACAGGATGAGACAAGTGTACTCTCAAATCTAATGGACTTTTTTTCCCTACTAGAAGCATACCGAAACACCATCCTCCTACATTCCCATTTCTTCAGGGATTTTTATTTTGCTTTACTGCCAGCAGTCATTTAACAGGAATCATTCTTAGCCCTACAGAGAGAGAGATTAAACCCTAAAGTCAGAATCAACTTGTTCTATGAAAACATTTCTTTATACCGTAATTACCTCGGTTTGCATAGTTCATATCAAAGTAAACTTGCATCTTAATTGTGCTCAGGGATGGGTTTGTTGTGTCAAGCAGCCTGGTAACACAGAGCTAAGGAGAGAGGCACAGAAGTGAGTTCTTTCACGTAACGGGGGAAACGTCTGAGCTGACAGCGATTCTGCTACAGGTTTCACAGCAGCAGTACAGTCCCCTCCCTACCATTCTCTCGACATACTATGAACGCTATGAAGTATAGGGCATTTATTAACATGAGGGAACAGACAATCCCCTCTTTAGCTACAGAACCATGAGAATAAAGTATCATTAAAGAGCGTTCATATAAAAATAAAATGGCATTTGGTTACAGGGGCACACAGCAGATAATGCTAGAGTCTTAGCTAAGTACTGACTCTCAACACCATGTCAGAATTACCTGGATAATATTTTGCACATCTTCCTTTTTCGTAAGGTTTTGGTCCACGTTAAAGTCATTTCTTGGATCTAAAACAACAGCTTTCACCTAGAGATTGCCAAAAGAAAGACGTTAATTTATATCTCAAAATATACTCTTTGCAACTAACCTTTTTTCTCAAAAATCTCACAGGCTGTCAGTATTTCTGCACTATTCTGTTTTTCCATGCAAACTTCAGTAATGAAACAGAAGTTACTTGTTTCACACGTTGCCAGTTTCGATCTCAGTTCAGTCGTAAGTGAAAAATAAAATCTATCATCTGTGATGCAAACTTTGTAGAGAAATATTTAAATACAGCTCCTTTACAAATTTCCTGCAAAAAACATTTTGCTAAGTAGAATTTTAGAAAAACACATCATGGTTGGTTGTAGACTTCTCAGCTGGCGTGGCATCCATCAGTATAAATGTTTACCATTTGGATAAAAAATCCAGTGTTCTGCATTTCACGCCAGGAAATACGTGCCTGTTTGCAACTGGTGTGCATGCTGGGTATCTTGCCAGACAGATGCGAAAGCTTTCTACCCACGAAAAGGTTCATGCTTAATTGATTAAGACTGCTTTTGAGCCCAACGTAGTTTTTTAAAGCCACGGTGTGACCTTTAGGGACAAAAAAATGGCACACTGACAGTACTGCTGTGAACAATGGTTCACAGCAATGTGAACATGCATACACGAGGCTATCAAGAGCTGATTCTGTCCCTGTACCAGGCAATGAAGAAAGAACCTAGCTCCATCTTTCTGCAGACACAGATCCGTAGGTGTATTCGGACTATATTCTGCAGCGATGCTGTGTCTCCGAAGAGGAGATGCCAAAGTGTATTACACTTCTTAAGAAACTTATAATTGTTTACCAAGGACAATGCTAAGATTGTTTAAATTTAATTTTGAGTTTAAATGGGATCCGAGCCCACTCCTTCAAATACTCAGCCCACTTATACTACCTGTCCCTGCCTAAACAGAGAATCGAATAAAAGAATCCATCAGAGTAGAGGGAAGAGGTGTCAAAGAATAAATATAGCTGCTGCAATAAACACTGACCTGTGTGTCATGCCTTTTTGTTCACAAAGAGCGGGAAGAAATGCTGTTAGAACTTGGGAACACTTCCCATTTTCACTTTAGGGAGAAAAAAATGGTTTATCTGCCTGCAGAAGATAACTAAGGAAGAACTCTCATTCCGAGTTCCAAGTGTTCCCAGGACTCAGTACCTGTAGCATTTTCAGGGCCTTCTACTCACACAGACAGTGATTCAGAGGAATAACTACTTTTTCAGGTTTTTAGGACTCTGTACTGAATGACCCTTAAAAATCTCCCAATGATGTGGGCTATCAGAAACCGAGATGATTCAAAGTCCAAGTCACCCCGAGAGCCTCGCCTGTCACCATCCCGGCCTGAGCAGGCTGCCGCGGAGCTGCCATTGGAAGTCTGTTGACTTTGAAGACCAAAGGAATGATTTATGTCCTCACAGACCTGTTTTGGTTGGAAAAGACCTTTAAGACCAAGTCCAACCGTTAACCAAACACTGCCGAGGCCACCACTAAACCATGTGCCTAAGTACCATGTCTCCTAAATATCCCCAGGGACTGCGGCTCCACCACCTCCCTGGTCAGCCCATTCCAGTGCCTGACAACCCTTTCCGTGAAGAAATTGTTCCTAATGTGCAGTCCGTCAGCAACTTTGGGGGAACTATTAACTGTATGTAAAATTCGTCCCCTACCTCACAAAGGCCTTAAACCTGGTTTAACTGCCGCGCGATGGGCACCCTGGTTTGAAACTTCAGGTCTATTCCTACCGATATGTATTTATTTGCATATTTTATGGATCACAACCTAATTTGGAGGCGACCAGAAAAACACCCAGATGAAGTAACAGTGAGAAAAGCCCACCCCAAACATTTAATTTGCCCTTACCATGAACGCCACCAAAGTTTCCGAAACAGTTTGTCCCTGGGCGGCCCATGCCTGCCCGATTTCGCGGATGATTTTCCTAAGGCCGCCAACGGTCGGGTCACACGCCATGCTGAGGGGACACCCGGTGACGGCAGTGACGGTTAATACGGCGGTTGCGCCTTTCAACGTTTCTCCTCAAACGGCTGCGGGTCCCCCTTGCCCCGCCAACCGCCGGCCGGGGCCAACGGTCGGGTCACACGCCATGCTGAGGGGACACCCGGTGACGGCAGTGACGGTTAATACGGCGGTTGCGCCTTTCAACGTTTCTCCTCAAACGGCTGCGGGTCCCCCTTGCCCCGCCAACCGCCGGCCGGG
>NW_010261180.1:0-17128 GCF_000690775.1 Eurypyga helias
TGCTCATGAAAGTAAACAGCCTACAACATTAGTCTCTTGCCAAGCACACCTTTGCTCCCAGAAACATAAAAGCACCATCCAGGCAAAGGCACCAGAATAAAAGAGCCCTTCACAAAGCAGAAGGAGGTACAAGGATGCTCTGGAAAGGACAGCTGACTCCCAGAGGTGCTTTTGGAATCACTGCCAGCCTACATCACATTTGTACCATGTGGCAGCAGCCACCCTGGGTACCAACTCCGTCTTGGGTACCAACTCCAGGCAGCAGCACAGTTGGCCACAGTGTTGAAGGCAGATGGAGGAGGAAGCAGTAGTTATGGCAGGGGATGAAGCTGGACCTGCAGAGATGGTCTAAAGCTGGCTGACAGGCCCAACAGCAGCATGGCTGGGGACAGCAAAGACTGTCAGGTGGCTGAGCAATGCTGCTCCAGGGTGGCCACTAAAACCAAGCTGGAAATGTCTTCCCAGATAAGTCAGTCTGTGTGAAGGCCAGAGCTTTGATCAGCAGAAGAGGGATTTTGACTAATGAGATACTGATGAGGTGGGAAAACAGCTTAGCTGTACATAGCCAGGATACCACAGAGCAGATCCTCACATGGTGTAAATCAGCATCACTCCACTGAAATGCTAACAGAAGCAGGAAATTCATTGCAGGGAAAGATCCTTCTCCTGCACATAGAAAAGCCACAGTCTCTGCATATGACAGGCAGCACACGAGAAGTTATCAGGTCCCTTTTTTGGATGTGATCCTTGAAAAGCAGCCAGCCAGGATGAATGAAGATGCCACTGAGTAAGAATATTTTGAATTCAATGACAACAGTATTAAAATACCCACGGAAGCAAGCATGAGGGAGTCACACAAATAGCTGCCAGCTTTAGGCAAAAGCAGACGGATAATCTGAACTACAAGTGTGCAGTCCCATCCCAGGGGAGCCTTACAACACGCAAGTAGGAAATATTTGGGAAAGTTTGGAGTCTTGCAATTAAAGTTCCTTCCAACTTAATCCAAAGAGAATACTTGTGTGCACCAGCACGGCTGGGTATGCACAGGTAAAGGAGCTGGAAAACCTTTCAGAAGCTTACTCTGCGGTTAAGAGAAGGGTCAAAGGAAAAAAATCCAAGCAGGATCAAGTCTAATTAAAGGAGCAAAAATAAATGACAGCTACAAAAAGGCAGGGTCTATTTTCATACAGAGCAAAGGGTCGCTGGAAAGTATTTGCAGAGCCCCAACACCCAGAAGGCAGGGAGAAAAGAGGTCTTTTGTGAGAGGGATGGGGAAGCATGGGAACGCAGGAGCCCTGGGGTAGCTCAGAGGCATTACTGTACTTAGCACAAAAGAGAGAAACAATAGAGGGCAAAAGGAGACAGGGTGTTTATTTTTCTGGGTATGGTAGGCAAGAGAGGGCTCGGTGTTGGGAGAGACACTGGACAGAATGGGCATGAAGGAATAAAGTACCAAGCCTGAGAAGCATGCGGCACATGAGGCTAAAAATGGGGGAATTCTAAATTAGGTGTAGTTAGAAATTCTCTGGTAACAGTTATTTCTTCAAGGTAAATAGCAAACTGGCATTCTGCTTAATTCTGCAAGCTATCTTCCGCAAAGAATAAAGGTGTTTGAGAAAAAGCAAAAAGATTATTGAAAGGAATTATCTAAAAGAGCCTTTACAAGAACATGCTCTTTTTATATGAAGCAAAATGCAGGGTGGAAACCAAACATTAAAATGCAAACACAGTTATTGCTTCTAAGACTCTGGATGAAACCTCAGCTCTAACTCTGACCCAGGGGCTGCACAAAATACCAAGCAACTCCCTGGAGCTCTGCACAATTCCCAGAACCAGGACAGCCTCAACGCAAACAGACAGGGAACACCACAACAGAAACCAAGAGCTACATGTTGTTACTGCTTCGATTTCAATGGGACTGTCCTGAGACACCCACCCCAGTTTCCAAAAAATGCCAAGAGCTCAGAGCTTTCATGCAGAGAGCTGTTCAGTGAAATTCAGTCCATCATCCTAACTCAAACACCCAAATCCAACATCCATCCCTGGAGCTTTGCCAGCATCCCACCAGAGCAACTTCCTCACAACCCTGCCAAACTTGAGTACTCCAATTCCTACCCCCAAAGAGAACTTAGAGACATAGCACAAACAAAACCAACAGCATCCTCTTGCAGGTAAAATGGCAAAAGTTCAGAGGTAGATCTAGAGCTTACTGGAGCACAGGAGATGCCAGAGCAAGCGTCAGGGTACCAGTGCTGGAGTCACTTCCCATGCAATCTGCTGCATTCATGCCATGCACAGCAAAGAAGAAATCCACAACAAAATCTCTCACTCAACAAGCCATTATTTCACCAGCAGAAATCCCTCACTACCAAGACCAAATCCAGCTTTCCCCATCAAACCAAATAAAGACTGGTCATCCTGCTGCAAATCCAGCCCTTTACACAGCTTGGAGTCCAGGCTTAGTGATTGCATCTCTGCTCCCAAAGGTTGTTCCTGCTATGGAGTGTGTAGCTTGACCCGGCACTGGTGAAACGGAGACAAGAATCACTCAGTCACTTCAGTTCAAGTCTGGTAGTAATTAATTTCATTGAGTTTGACATTTGAAATAAATGGAGTAAGGAACATGCTTCCACCATCTGGAAAAGTGCATGCTGACACTTCCAATCACTTGTGCATCCACTCGTGAACGTGTGTAAGTAATGTTTGGTATTTTTACACAGAGAGAAGGTAAATGACACATCAAGGCATCAATCCATGCAGACAAGTACAGCAGCCCAGCACCACTCATCATACAGATCAGCAAAAGACATGTTGAGTAGTGGAAGCAACCAAATGGAGTAAGAAAATATTTGGGAAACTGGAGACAAGGAAAATGCCAAGAGTTATCAGTATATTTTGAGAAGACAGATTTATACATGGAGGATGCTTGATATTCTCTCCATCACTAAAATAAGTAGCATATGAAGTACTTTGCACTAGGGTATACACAACAGCTTAAAAGTAATCTGTGTACATTTTATATGGCCTCATTTATTATTCAAAGAGAAGACAGACTTTTCATAGCTACAGGAAAACAAATTTTGTCCTTGCAAAAGTGCAAAGGGGTCACTTACAGTATGTTCCTCTTCCCTTCATTAACATGCTGAGATATCTTTGCCAGACCAAAGAGAAGGGAGAAGACATTCCCTTTGACATTAAGGCAGACAACCTAGAAAATACAACATCAGCTACATACCAAACTCAAAACCCATGGGAGTTTGGGAAGGCTTCCACCCTTTCCGAGTGCCATCCTGGCTCTTCTTGCCCATTCCTGTCAAAAACTATCAGGACAGGCATGCAGAGAAGTTCCAGCTGCAAGTCCATCACTACACACATGGGTAACAATAATTCCATATTAAAAGAGGGCATTACAGGTCAAATTCACCACCATGTCAGTTCAAAGCAGCCATAAGCCCAATTTAAGCATTGCTGAAGTTGGTGGCATGAAACAGGAGTTTAATACTAACCAGGTCCAGCCAGGCTCCACCAAGGCTGGAGTTGCAGCGTGCAGAGTCCTCCTCGCTCCAGCCCTGCACTCTTGCCATTTCAGAAAGAGTTGAGCCCAGGCATCTAAAGTTAACCTACTGCATCCCTCAGTACGGAGCAAAAGGGTTTCTGCTTTTCACACCCAAACCTTGGTGGAGCATTGGTTCCTCCAGTGGCAACTGCCTTGTCTCCAAGAGGAACAGACATCAGGCCTTAAAGAGCAGCTCCTGCCCCACATCCATCCCCTTCCTCTGCTTGCTCTGGGAAGCTTCATACACAAGACATCTTTGAGCAGTAAGGCAGAGCTGCTCTCAGAGCAGTAAGCCTTACCCATGCCACATGTGCCATGACCTTCCAAACCACTGATCCATCCCTTGGCAGATAGCTCCTGCTCCACATCCATCCCCTTCCTCCACTTCCTCTGAGAAGCTTCGTACACAAGACATCTCCGAGCAGTAAGGCAGAGTTGCTCTCAGAGGTAAGCCTTACCCATGCCACATGTGCCATGACCTTCCAAACCACTGATCCATCCCTTGGCAGATTTCCAGGGGCATGGATGAGGACTGTGGCTTGGCTAGAGCAGGTTATTGCACCCCCTGAGATCTCCATAATTATTTTCTCACTAGGCTTCACTTCCTAGAGGAATCTTCCATGTGCCTTATTTAATCCTGTGTCAAGGGACATAATATACCTGCTGGCACTAACAGCCCCTCTATCATTCTTCACTCACTAAAATGGAAAGAAAAAGTATTGAAACAGATCTGTTCCCCCAAATACATTTCTTGGGGCACATCTGCAGCTTTCATTCCTTAAGAACGCATTATGGTTTCACAGAAGCTCCCCCCCTCATCCCCCACATATATTTTTCAGCCATTCCATTGACTAAAATCTCCTGTTAGATATTCCAGGGCTGGACATTTTGCCACCATCAGAAAAATCATCAACTTGACCCCACAAGTCACAACAGGGGCAAGTATATGGGGCCCCAAATCCCACCCGAGTTCCTCAGAGGCCATGTGAGCTAAGGCAAAGATGTGGCAGACTTCACTCCTCCCAGAGCAGATGTTTCAGCTTCATCCATAAAAAGCTTATCCTAAGGCCACAAATTGGCCAGCTCTGCTCAAGCAGCAGAGACTCAGCTATTTCCAGGCTTGCAGAAATCACACTCATTTTAGCAGCACGGCTGTTCATTATTTGGGATGAGTGTCCCCAGGGCAAGGAGGGCCCCGGCTTGTCTGGCCAAGGCTTTGGAGATGGGAGCTGCAGGGAGGGAAGCACACTGGGTTACTCGGTTACTCTAAATGTGCAGAACATCAGTTAAAGATGTTCCAGCTCTAAAAGTTTCAGAGCATCTCTAAGTTTATTAGAGTGGATTTTTAAGTACCTTCTGAGGAACCCAAGGTTCTTCACAGATATTTCCACACCCAAAACAAGCTCCAGTTTTTGTTCTGGTTCATATTTCATAGGGAAAAAAATTTTAATCACCTTGGTGTTATCCAAGCCTGTTCCCCATTGCCACAAGAAATCACAACATATTTTCCTAGGCTGAATCCCAACCAGTGCTGTGAAGTGCTCCACTAACTGCCCCCAAAAAATGCAGGCCTGTGGTTAATGAAGGCAGCAAGTCAAAAGCAGGGGTAGAAAAAAGATGAAGGATGGTTTTGTGACTTAGGCCTGATGTTGCTATGCTACTTCACTGCCTAAAATCAAGGTCAACAGGAGTCAGGTCACAGCTGCACACGGACAGACTCCTGCAACCATGCAGTGCTGCAAGGGCCAGACTTGCAGCCAAGAAGCCAAAAATCCTGTCTCTGCCCAGCCACAGGGCCCTGGGCCAAGACAAAACTGAGCAAGCAAGGGCCAAAGGGCCAGCCTAAAAAACCCGGCCCATGCATAGGGATGACTTTCCCCTGGGTGCACAGGAATCTCCTGAGCAGGGACCACGGCTGCAATCGCCACATCCAGCATCCCTGGGCATCAGCCACAGGCTGTAGAGCTTCTTGGCTGTGCTTTCCCTTTTAGGGGGTAAAGGGCTGATCCTGCCAAGCACTTAGTTCTCAGCTCCACTCACAGGGCACATCTCATCAGACCCTGCTGTGGCAGTGCCTGTGGTTGGAAAAGATGGGAGACACTGCAGAGGAGTTAACCCTCCGCACTGGCTCTGGCAGAAGGGTTAAGTGTGCCAGCTGCCTTTTCTATACATAGCCTTGTAAGACAATAGCCTCCAGCACATGAAGGCTTCACTGCTTCCTGATATAGCTCTTTAATTACAGAGCACTGGGAAAATTGATGTTTCCAGAGCAGATATGGCCCTCATTGTTTTTCTGTTTTGCATCCTGCAGGGAATCAGGACTGAAGCTTAAAAAAAAAAGCAAGCCAGAGCCAGTTATAAGCACTGGGGTCTGTTTGCTCCTCCTCCCAGTCCCCAATCCTGAGGTCAGCAGGGAAAGCATCCAACAGTTGCAGAAAGACAGATTGTTTAAATTAAAACATTCAAGAGGCAGAGTGAGGGACTTACTCTCAAAGTGTACACGACGTGATAATATGCCTCTCCATCCTTGCAAACCCTTGCAAGAGAACATTCCTAGCAGTTTTCCTATGTGAGCATTTGCCAGCATGTGCCAAAGGCAGTGACCAGGATGAAAGATGCTTCCTCCTCCCACCCTTCCAATGCTTCTGGAGCACAGGAATAATGAAGGGATTCTCAGTCATCCACCATCCCTGTTACAAAAAGCAGAATACCCAACAGGATCAAAACATCAGCCTCATCAAGAAAAGCATCTGCAGCCGCAGGCAAGAAGTCCTTATCCTTCAAGGAATCAACAGCTTTCCAAGATGAGACATTGAGCAGCTCACAGTCAGGGAACAGATGTTGTACTCAGGGGGATGGACAGCATCATATCTCCCAGGGAAAGGGGCATGTCCAGTATGGCTCCCGCCCCGCCACAAGGCTCCCATGGAGTCACACGCCAGCATAGAGCAGCTCTGCTTGTCCCAACACATCTCAATGGTCTGGGTTGATGGGACCTTAAAGATCATCTAGTTCCAACCCCCTGCCATGGGCAGGGACACCTTCCACCAGACCAGGTTGCTCCAAGCCTCATCCAGCCTGGCCTTGGACACTTCCAGGGATGGGGCATCCACAGCTTCTCTGGGCAGCCTGTCCCAGTGCCTCCCCACCCTCTGCGGGAAGGATTTCTTCCTGATGTCCAATCTAAGTGTCCCCTCTTTCCACTTAAACCCATTACCCCTTGTCCTGTCACTACAGGCCCTTGTAAACAAGTCTTCCCAGCATTCATCTCACACTGCCAGAAGCTGCACCCCACCTGTCAGCAGCCAAAGACACCCACCACCCACCTCATCTATCAGCCTTCATGCAACACCAACACAAGGGTTATAGACCCTTCACTGCACAAACCAGACAATCCTTAATGCTACAAACCATCAACTCCTGCCTTGCTCCACACACTATTGCATCATTAGAAGGGAGCCCCAGTTTCCAGTCATTTGATGTCAAATGGCATGTGTGTTGAATTCTCAGCCACCTGGGATCAAAGCTATACTGGGCAAATTCATTTAGAAGTTGCTTGTAGAAGTGATATTGCATTGGGTGGGCAAGAAAAACTGTTGGCTTAGTTTTCTACTGAAGTTGTATTTCAATAAATGAAGATAAATCACAATTCTAAAACTTCAGGTTTTTTCTTTTTTTGGGGAAAGTCTGCTTTACACTGGAGGATTGACTTCAGAACAGAAAAATCCAAAGGCTAGAAATCAAAAATGTAAATATTTCTACATACCGTTTCTCAGGATTCACATTCTGCCAAAATACCCAAGCAGTACTTGACAATATGCAGCGGTGTCTGCAACAGCACACTGTCATCTCTAATGCACAGTGGAGCTTTCCTTTCCAGGACAGCGAAAAGCAATTAGCCAAAATGCTGTTAACCCCAAAGGAGGGTGTTTCAGCCATGTGAAAAAGGAAACCCATAGGTACAGGAGCTCATGACTTAAACTCTACCCCATCAGTAAGAGCATGAACAACTTCTGAACCAGCTTCTGTTTTCTGGCCTCCTGGCCACCACTGCTGCTTTACTGAAGTTGCCCCAGCAGTATCAATTAAAGGAAAATTCTGGCCAGGTCTCCATCCTATCCCACCCCCTTGGCATTAACCCACCCACAGCTCACCACTCCCCCTTCCACACATGCCACCCACGAGCCACATTTCTATTTTCAGTGCTCTGCCAGTGCAGATAATCCGCTGCCTGGGGCTTGTCAAATGAGGCTTTTGGGCAGGAAGTTCAAAAAGCTTAGTTGACAACTGGGCATTTATTGGGAGGGAGGCAGAGGATGTGCCCATGCTTACCTCCAGGCACCCTCCAGACACGTCCCATCCCCAGGACAGTACAGAAACCAAGCCAGGACCCTGCAGACACCCATTGTTCAAAGTGCATGTGTTTTCTCACCAGCTTTAAGAGGTAACACCTGCACAACACCACTGCTCTTGCTCTAAGTATTGGAGGAAAGTGGCCTCGAGTACTAGGAGTCTCCACACTGATTCAGAGTAGCCCTTTTCTGGGTACCACTGGGTGAGGAAGCTGATAAACAAGAGCTCCTAACCCCAAAAGCTCCCGTTTGCTTTGCAAAACCAGCAGCAGCAATGAGCCCAACATTCCCAGAGTATCACCCCAATTCTGTACACAGCCTACGTCAGCAGCTGCCTTCAGATCCCCGGCAACTACAGCCGCCAACCCCAGCTCCAGCCCCTTGCTAACTTGTAGGTTCTTGAGCATTTCAGCAGATCTCAGCGAGCTCCTAATCCCAAAAGCTCCTGTTTGCTTTGCAAAACCAGCAGCAGCAATGAGCCCAACATTCCCAGAGTATCACCCCAATTCTGTACACAGCCTACGTCAGCAGCTGCCTTCAGATCCCCGGCAACTACAGCCGCCAACCCCAGCTCCAGCCCCTTGCTAACTTGTAGGTTCTTGAGCATTTCAGCAGATCTCAGCTGAGATTTACTCTTGTAACTCCCTGAAAGGACAGCGAAACAGAGCTGTTTGGCACCAGCTGAAACACCTGGCTTGGAAACTCCTTTTTTTCCACTTCTTCTGAGCAGAATGACACTTGTATTCACAGTGACTCATCTCCTTGACCTTTCTATTCACTTTTAATGGTGCAAGCTGGAAATAAGGGCATACAAACAATGCATTCATTATTCAGCTGGTGAACTGCAGCCCTCAGACCAAATCTCAACCCTGAAGCAGACAAGAGCACACAGAGCCGATCTCATTCCGGCACATCTAGGATGAGCCCCCTCAAAGTCCACACAAACCCACTGCATTATTCATATTTGAGGGGTGCAGCTGAACGAGCTTGTACTCAACCACCAAAAAAAAAATCACTGTGTAAAACACTGGAGTACAAGAGACCCTGGGAAACTGGCAGTGTCATCTCCAGGAATTCAGCTGCAATGAATTCTTACTTAAGTATTGTCTTGGAAACAAAAAAGGGGGTGGAGGGAGGAACAGCAGAGGAAAAGGGGGCAGCGAGGCTCTCTGTGAGGATACATGAGCTCAGCCCAAGCACAGCTCTTTCCTGTATATCCACACTCAAACAGAAACTTCAGCCGACATGCAAATGAAATTCTAAATCTGGCCACTAAAACTGTCTGACAGTCCCTGCAACAAGCAGGGACTCCAGCAGACCCCGTAGTGACCCCTCTACTCCAGGAGCTCCCCCCCATCAACTTCTCACAGCACTTCCAGCAGAGCTGCAAGCTCCCGGGCCCCTTACAAGTTACAGCAAAGTGCAGAAAGGCAAGGAAAAGGGCTTTACGCAGTTCACTTAAAAGCTAAGCCAGGAAAAAACTTATTCCTTTATTTACTCTGAAAGAATTAGCATCTCCTTGGCTGCAGATGCTTGATCCAGGCAGGGATGGCATACTGTGAGCTTAGGATAACCCTGTAAGATGTACCTGCATCCCAGCTAGGCAGATCATTCAGGTCTTCAGCAAGTTGCAGCTTCCTAAGGGGAACAAAAGGTCCCCAAAACATGCACCCCCACCCCTCATTAGGAAAATGGGGCACCTAGCTCCTTTGGGTGAAGTTCAAACTGTTCACACCACTGGAACAGATATTCCTGAGCACAGTAAGACCAAGGTTTGGCCTTCAAATCTTTCTCCAGCGAGCCTAGAGCAGCAGGGCTGAGCGCCACAAGGAATACAGCATCACGCACGGGACACCTCTCAAGAAATCAAACCAAACCCACAGGTGTGAATGCACTCAGCCCACAGTCTGTAGCAGAGCGCTCAAATACACTGGAATTACTTTGTTACCCCAGCAAAACAGCTGAATGTCACTACCTCAAAGCCAACTACAAAAATCAGACTGACATCACATTACCTGACCTCCTGTTCCAGCCCACAGCATGGGCTTAGCATGCAAAACCCCTCTGGGATATCCAGCTCCAGTATCCAGCACCCTGCTTCCATTTGCATCCCTCTCCACTTCCCAAAAGGGTTTCTTCTCTTCCCAGTAAACTGAAGTTTGCCCGAGATCCTCTGCTGCTTTGTATTTCACTTAGAGATACAGCACTTAAATCTTCATCTTAACAACATGGTGGTCCATACCCCATCACCTAGACTGCAGGATACCTGTCCAGATCTAGAGTCAAAACCCAAATAACCTTCTGGATGTGCTGTGAGAGGCACTAGTGTTGCCAGAGGAGAAAACACAATCCCAGAGAGGAAAAAGTATTTTTAAACTAGAAAATTCCTAGACCACAACCACTAAGGTAAACTGAGGCACAAGAATGAAAAGACCCTCAGAACATTTCAGCGCTTGAAACGTGTTTTGTTGGTGTATCAATGTTAGATTTGTGTTAAAGCAACACCTCAATGCCAGGGTTCTATACAGGGAAACGGGATCAGGCCCCGCAGCACGGGAGACAGGGACTTGCCCAAGGGCTGAGGGAAAGTCTGCAGCAGGGTCAGGAATGAACACTGGTGTAGCTCATTCCACTCATTCAATCTCAAAACTCTCCTTTTTCTCTCCAGCTTATTACACAACCTTGAAGGAAAACTCCTTCACTGCAAATACATTAATACCATTTTCCCAGTTTCAAAAAGTGACATCTCAACATTGTGAAAGCTTCCAGATGATGCTAAGAATCCTGGTGGCTTCTGGAGTGAAAAAGAGCCCAGACTCAGAGCAACCAACCTCAAAAATGCCTTTTGTGTAGCTCCTTCATTTATTTATTTTAGTACTAAAGATTTTCCAGACACATCCACAGAGAAACCACGGCATCATTTGGACGGTTCACTCGGTGCTAGGCTTCATTTCAAGAGCCTTGGAACTTGCCAGCAGTAACTGGTGGCTACTTACACCACGTTGCCAACTAAAGTTTTTTCCGTATAACATTAGATTTTGACAAATTTTTTCCATTTTTTCATGTCTCAACTTTTTTGTTGTTTCGGTCATTCTTCCCATACTGAGGTTTTTTTGTTTCACACATTTTTTTTAGAAACTGCCAGTTTGCTAAGTCAGTACCTATCACATGAGGTCCCAGTCTACCTAGTAAGAATAAAAGCTTTGATACACAGCAAGGCCAGGCTGCAACTGGAGAAGACAGTCCCAGGAACCTCTCAAACACACCAAGAGGGCAAAGGAGAAGGAATGCCCTGCCTACATGAACAGCTGAAGGTATGAGTAGGTAACAGGCAATACCAGAAGGCAGAATAAAGAACTTAAAGGGCTTGAAGGTTGTATTCTGGTTGCCTTGGTCAAAGATTTGCAACCACAGCCAAACAAAGCAGCTGCTAGCTCACACCACCACTGTACCTGGCTGATGCTCAAAGCAAAACAGCCGAACTCCAGCAACAAAACTGTTTCCCAGTACAGATGAGGCACTCTGTCTTCTCCAGAAAGCTCAAGACAGTGTCCACCTGGAAGGGTTTCCTTTCCAAAGTCTCCTAAAACCTCCTCAGAAAGCCACTACCCCACTGGCAGGGAATAAAAACCTACCAACATCTTCAGACTTCTGTCCTGATAGCTCTGTATGATAGCTGCACCCCAAAGCAGTCAGAACCAGAGAGAATTACATAAAAATAAGACAAAATGCACTGTGCAGCCCAGATCCAGACCATGACCAAGCAGAGAAACCTCCACATCCCAGCAGAACCTGAGCTTGGAAGGAAGAACAGGAACAGTCAGTGCCTTGGGCTGCATCAGCCCTCCCTTGGGGCTCCCCCACCACATCAGCGATCCAAGGGGGAACCCCCCCCTCTGTGGGGACAGGGTCTCCCACTGCAGTGGCAGTACCAGGTCCTACTGCTTATGTCAGACTTACCATATATCCAGGACAAATGGATGCATTCCATACCAAAGAGTACCTACACAGGTAGTGCAAGGAAACCAGAGATTATCAAGCTGAGCTCCAGAAGCAGCTTAACTCCTCCTGTGCATGTGCCTTTGTGGTGACAAACTTTTACTGTGGGTCAAATTTAAGATGTACAGGATTTGTCCCAATTCCAGCAGATAACTCTAAGGCCTCAGCATTCCCAAAACACCCTCAACAGTAGAGGTCTGAGACCTGCAGCAAGGTCAGGGCTTTCCTGAACACAGAAGCCTGCACTGGATAAAGCACAGAACAGTAGAAGTTATCTTCCCCTGCACAAAGTCTGAGTGTGTTTCATGTCTCTTTCCTGGTTTATTTCCCAAACAATTCTCCTCTTTTTAAACAGCAGTTTCCATTTTACCAAAATCTAGATACTGAAAAGTTATGTCTTCAACAGAAAACATATTTTAATCCTTTCTCTGCAAAATAATTCATTTTAGAACCATGGCTGCTTCCTGAGGATAAGACACCTGCTAAGCAAACATGGGCAAGTGTGCATGCACATGCCAAAGTGCAAATCTGTATTCATCATGCAAGCAGGGATTTCTCCGGTCTTAGGGGCTGCTACACCTCAGTCAATTCACATAGCAGCAGAGCATGAGCTCCAAAAGCAGCTGCTCTTCCCAAATCACTCCAGACCCAGGCTCCTCCTCTGCCCCAAACCACAGCACATGCAGACTGGTCCTTACTGCCTAATGCCAGTGACAACCAGCAGCCCAGGAGGGCCTGAGTTTGACCCTTGGGAAGCCCTCCAAGGCCAGGCAGCCCCTCCTGTGACATGCACATAATCTGTCTGAACAAGGTTTTACACCCATCTCTGCATCCACAGCATTTGCTGCCATCCAACACCACAGGGGCTCAGCTCCCTGCTCTTCCCTGGTCCCACCATACTCCAGACACATCCACAGGCAACCATGCAAACAAATAGCAAAACCATGAATCACCACGGTGACCTCATTTGAGCACTTTCGTACCCTCCATACACCATCTGACCTGTCCCCCCTTCCCCTCATTGCTCCTTGTAGGTTTGCTGGGACACAAAATCCTCGAGTCCTCATCCTGCTGGTGTGGAACCATTCACAGCAGTATTGCTGTGGGCAGTTCTTCCAAGTGTCAGGCTTTCACATTTACACAGTGACTGGCCATCCATCCTCCACCTGCTTTGGGAAGGGCAGCACCACAATGCAGTCTCAGCATCCAGACAGTGTGGGGAGCCCATAGGGAGCAGGGCAAATAATCAGGGCATGAGAAAAGTAGAAAAAGTAATTGCTGAAGTTTGACAATTTGTTTTACCTCTACAGACAAAAACTCAGACTCGAGCAGTTTCCTGGAAAGCACTCCCACAGATTTATTCCTGAAGTCCAGACAAAACTCAGATTACCTAATATGCATCTATAAATGGTACTTCACACAAATGCCTCTGCATTAGTGGCATATGCCAAAGCAGCACCTTCTGCTTCTCAGCATCTGTTGCCAGGCTTTGTCTCATCTTAAAAAGATTATATCTGTAATTCAAGGCAGTGGTGAGAACACATTCTCTAAGCCTACACCCCAAAACCAGGTTGTAGTGAAACTGAGTCACCAACGCAGAGATAGACAGACAGCACCAGACCACATCTTGAGTGTTAGAAAAGCAACCAGGCACGTGTTACCAGGGGAGTTGGGACATCTACATGCCATGTCTGGGCCTCTGCAACAGGCACGTCTTGTGTGTTAGAAGAAAAGCAACCAGGCACATGCTACCAAAGGTGTTGGAACATCTACAATGCCATGTCTGGGCCTCTGCAACAGTGCAAAGATTTTCATGTTGGACCTCTGAGAAGAAGTGTTGATTCCGAAGCTGTTTCATGCTGAACATGACATGCAGCGCAGCTGCTGGTACCTTAGAGAAATGGTCCTCACATTAGCATCCCTTGGGAGCTACCAGGAGGGTGAGTGCCAGCTCACTCCTCCACACCTGCATCACCCTCCCACAGCACCAAGCAGGAGCCACATCACCAAGTCACACCCCAAAGACTTCCAACAGATTTAGTTAGTACAGCCATCATCTGACACAGTTGTCACAAGACAAACTCACTATACTTGCTCCACATTCCAAGAAGGAATGAACCTGCAAAGTCCAACAGATTTAGTTAGTACAGCCATGATCTGACCCAGAGTTGTCACAAGACAAACTCACTAGACTTGCTCCACATTCCAAAAAGGAATGAACCTGCAAAGTCCAACAACAAAACATAAGGGACAAGGACAGCACCCATTTAAAATACAGATGCATATTTCTTTGCAGTCCCACCCTGTTTGTGCTAGGCCAGACATCGTGTCTGCAAGCAATTGGAATAATTTATTGATTACCCTTGCTCTTGGAGAAGTTTTATACAAGAGGCTCCAACATTAGAGATCCGAGCTGGCAATGCCAGCAGGTAAGTCCATGCCGTTGTCCCCCTTTGTATGCCAAAATTAGCAGCTCTTTAGGGTTAGCTCTAAGGCAACCTGCTGAAGACTGGAGATGAAATGGGATTTCTCCAACCCCCAAAGTTATTGCCCAGGCAACACTGCATTGCTTAGGACTGAAAAGCCAAAATTCCCGTTAGCTTTGGTGGGAGCTGACTGAACTGGCTCCTCGACCGTGAGTCAAACCAGCTCCCGCATCCAGCACAGCTACAGCTTCAAAAACCACCTCAAAGGGAATGGTCGAAGATTTTTATTTTTTTCATCTTGACCCCAGCTTACATGGAAGAATAATACATTACCTCAGCTGAACGGCTCTAACGCATCCCCTGGACAGGGCATGTCCAACAGCTGGGTGCTTTTGAGTTACAACATCCCGTTCCAATCTGGCAATACATTGACAGCATAATCCAGGTTTTACACTGGAAATTAGATCTGCCATCAATTCCAGGCTTATAAAGTCATATTTCTTCTTGTAAAGCAAGATCAACACTTTTGATTGGCAAAATATTAAACAAAACACTTTTAACTGGCTGGATATCTTTTTTTTAAGCTCATTCTAGATGACTGGGGAAGAGCCAAGGAGAGAAGCAACAGATGGTAACAAGATACTTCATAATTTCCAGCATTTTTATTTCTTTTAAAGGGCATGCCATGTATCCTGATTACACTTTTCTTTGCCACTAAGGGAAAATGCAGCTTCCAAAAATTTTCACCCAGAAACCCAATTCAATTTTAAGAGGATTTGTAAAAGCAGAGCCACATTCCAGCTTTGTCTGTGGGTTTGATTTCTGTGTGACATCATCTGCTAAAATATGGGAAAATCTGAGCTGGAAGGGCAGTGTTCAGAGGCAGTTCAGTGCCTGACACTGCTATTTCTCCATTTTTGTGGGAAGCTCTTTAGGGTATCTTCCCCCTTTCTTTGGAGCCACCTGATGGATCTGCTTCTGAAGATTAGAGATTCACCTCTCCATACAGAGAAGCCAACTAAAATGAAACTGAAACAATCTGAGCTGAAATAAAACCAAAGAAAACTTGGAAAGATTAAAAAAAAATGAGTTAGTCAATGCCATCAGCAACCCTGATTAGACTCCTCCCTCATCCAAATTATTTGAGGACCTATTAGGAGGCTCATTAGGAAAACTCAAAGCCTTTCACTGCTCGAGTCATGACTTGGAGCTGCACACTGGCCCCACAAAGGCTCTCCAGCCACCCACCGCAGCACTAGCTCCAGCCAAGCCCTCCGCTCCCTGCAGCTGCAGCCCACAGCTGGACCCCAAAGTGTGAGAAAAGTTACCGGCTAACCCTAAAAGGCACAAGGTCTTGTGCTGAAGCTGTCTGAAGGGCGTACACCAACAGGCAAAATGCCGAAGGATGCTCTGAAAACGTTAGCATAGACAGAAGAAAGGAAAACTTTGTCCTTTTCCTCTAAAGTAATTGAGACCAGTAATAATTCAATTTTCAACTAATACAAAGTAATAGCGTGGCCTGACAAGTTGCCAGCACAAAAAGGGAACCCAGGATGAGCTAGTATCACCCCAGTCTTCTTCCAGTTGGACAACTGCTCTAACAGTCCCATACTTTCCACTACAACCCAAACTCCTGTGGTAGCTCCCATAACTTTTCCCGCAGTGATGTTCCAGAGGTGTTTTACTCACTGACTAGTAACTTTCATCTTGCTCAAACTTTGCAAGCAAACCATTAATGAAAGCATTCCTCATACGCCCACCTTTTCTCCCTTAAGGTCATTAAGAGCCTAGAAACGACAATAATTCGCAATCGCAGAGAATCCCACACGCATTTGTCCTGGGAACACACAGCCAAGCTTACAAACGTCGCTCCCTGGGCTTCCCGGGATAAAACATTCGGGACTCAAGAATGGAGCATGAAAGCTGAATCCCAGACAGCTCAGCTCTTTGGGGCACTTCTCACCCGGTTTCTCACGTTACCCTGCACAACTCCATCCACTCTAACTTTTCAGATTAACATCAACTTTGCCAACAACTCACTTCAGACTCTTTCCATTGAAACACAACACAAGACCCCGGAGCGCCGATGCCTCCGAGTATCTGCTACAAACTCCAAAGAACACTCTGAAAAACCCACGGAAAACTTTTTCCAGCAGCCCAAAACTCCATCTGCCCTGCTCTGGCATTTCACAGCCCACCCGGGAAGGCAGACATTTGGAAAGCAGAGTCTTAACGCCCTCAAACCCAAAGCTGGTGAAATAAACTGCTTAGTCCCGCTCGATTGTTAAAAAATGACATTCCAGAGTTTTTCTGGCTGTGTGTCTGCTGCTGTTGCACATCTGGTACTTCAGAGCTTCCTCCTGACACACTCAGGCACGATTTTAGGGAGAAACCCTGCAAACTGGGGTTGGCAAGGGGCAGAGGGAGCCTTGGGGTCCCAGGCAGAAGGGGCTGCACAGCGTTCGTGCCCCGGGATGCGCTCTGATGTGCGGAGAGCAGATTACTTCTGGAGAAAAGTTTGTTCTCCTCGGAGGAACTAGGCAAGAGGAGAGATTTCCAGTGAACTATATATTCACATTATACGTGTACATACACATGCAGAAATAAAGCCCGCGAGCCTCCAGAAACGCATCCTGACTTTTACTCCAGAGCAAACCAAGCTCAGCAACAGGCAGCTCTGCCCTAAGAAATACGAATAAAGTATTGTTTTAAGTTTTTTCCCCCCTTTTATGGGCCCCCTGACAAATGGCATTCAGACTCGAGCAGCTAAAGGAGGTTGGGTGGGTTTTTTTTTT
>NW_010261181.1:0-8218 GCF_000690775.1 Eurypyga helias
GCCGGAGTTAAACCACGACAGTGAACCAAGAGGTTTCGTTTTACCACTTCCTTTTCCAAGAGAAGCTTCTCAACTTTCAAAGCAATGTGGTTGCAGTAATTCTAGTTACTGACCAAACCCCACAGCCCTGTCACAGATGAGAAATTAATGCCCATTAAAGTAACAAGCTCATGATCACTAAAATACACAGAACTGGCAATGGATGGTGTTCAGACTGGTGAGGTGTTTAACAAGCTTAAGGATTGGCTCCTTCAGGTTTGTTCTACAGCCCAGTACAACACCAGTATTTATGTGCTTCCTAACGAGCCAGATTAAACCTGAAAAGAAAGCCATGAAAATGATGTATTATGAAACATCAGAGATCAAAATATTCCAGTCTCGCTAGAAACCGCTCTCATTAGTGGTTTTGATTAGTTCCTTCAAATCTTCATGACTGGGATTTAGACAAACTAGAATTTCAGAGAAACTGCACACTACTTTCAGCCCCGTTCACCTGCAGAATATCATCTAATGTTTCCAAAAGCCAGACAAGTATCTTAAAGCAAAATTAATTGCAGCTTTTTGGAAAGGCTACAGAGGCGTGACGCGGTACTCGAAATTACAGAGGCTGGAAGTAACTATTCGCCCTTATTACAATATTCTGACAGATATTTAGAAATATCTGTGTCTCTGGATTCTGTCAGAATGATTTTCCATGTCATTCCTTACACATTCTAATCACTGTTGACGTTACGATGTTTTGATGATAAAAACCAGACAGTAGTTCTAGGGAGAGAAATATTTGCTAGATGATGTTAGGTGTTATAAAAAAAAATTTTCCCCTGCTGTAGGTTGCTGAATTCCAGTGCTGTGTGCTAACAGCAGCAAATGGATCATCAGCTTCCATCCCGTTTTCTCTCTGCTGACTGCTTGGTGATGGGAAGTCTGTAGAACCAAGGTGGTTCGCTGGGGCTGAGCATTATCTCTGTTCTGCACTTCATCCGTAGGAAGCTGTCTGCATGGACACAGGCATGAAATACAGTCCTTCCACGAGGGAATATGGCAGTGTTTAAAATTTGCACTGCGTTTGCCAGTGGTCTAGCATTTGAGTCTTCTCCAGGAAATAAATTTAAGTGCATATTTTCCCAAAAGCTGGGGTTCTCAGGCATATTAAGTTTCACTTGGTTAATTCTTAGAAAAAGACCAAGGCTCTACATAAGATTATTTTGCAAAACAAACAAAAAAAAAAGCGAGTAACTGATTTAGAAACTCTTGCCTATTCCCATAAGATGCTGCAGAACAGCCAAATCCAACCAACCCTCACTATTCTTAGATGAGATTAAATCCCCCTCCTCACCCATCACCGCGTGGCAAGAGCTGGTGCTGCCAGGCTCATGAGCCACAGAGGCAGTACAATCACAGGAGCCACACGCCGGCCCGGGACACGAGGAAGGGGTTTGCATGAGAAAGGCACAAACACCTGTGTGTTTTTCAGAGCACCAAGCCCTCACAGAACGCAGAGGCCCCATTACCCAAAGCCCAGTCTAAGCTACGGAAGCAACAGGAGTCACAGTCTCCTGCTCGTTTTCTCCTGCAAGAGGGGACTAAGCACGGCCCTAAGAGCAGTGGGAGGCTTGGCCTAGGTGTTACCCTGGAGAGAAGCAGCCGAGACTGAGCACCCCAACAACTGTGGCAACAACAGCTCTACTTGCCAAGTTCTGTAACTTCGCCAAACGCCTGTAT
Source organism: Eurypyga helias (assembly GCF_000690775.1). Lineage (NCBI taxonomy): Eukaryota > Metazoa > Chordata > Aves > Eurypygiformes > Eurypygidae > Eurypyga > Eurypyga helias. Next base: position 1,723 of record NW_010261181.1, read on the forward strand.
CCTTCAGGTGTCCCTCCTGCCCAGAGCCACCCTGCTTTCTCCTCACGCAGAGAGGGATTTTGGAGTGCCAAGGGCAGACTCTGTGTCCTACTGGGCATCGTGCCCTTAAAGCATCCCTGGTAACTACTACCAGCCATTTACAGCTGTGGATCAGAAGGGCTCCGGCTTTAGCTGTGCAGCTGCACGTATGTTCCTGGGCTCAGCTGCAGCCTCAGGACACAGTTCAAGGAACCACAACTGGAATTTCTATATTCTGCTTTTTTCCTACACGTGGCAGTTACTTACACACAAAGAGAAAAAAAAAAGTTAGTAAATTCTAGCATGAACAAGACGGAAAGCGTCTTTTTTTTTGCTAAACAGATCTTTCTGCATACTTACAGGCACAGCTGCCACCAGCGTAGGCTTCAGGACAGTACAGTCGCCTTTGCTTCCCTTCTTGATCTTACTTGACTGTAATAGGGAAAAAATGTCCATTTACAAAGCTGAAAACCAAGCAGCTCTACAATAGGGAGCTACATTAGCATGTAATTTGTTTAAATCTCCTCCCCAGACCCTCCAAAAAACCCATTTTGTCTGTAGATTAGGGGTTTTTTTCCCATTGTGATGGAAAAGTAACAATTTACAACACTTTCAACTCAAACACGAGGTTTTTTTTACAAGTGCAACCTGGTTAACTCCACTTTGTCTATCTTTCTCTTACTTCCTCCCTCTAGTACTTGCTTCCTCCAGGAGTTCCTTTTCCCTGATGCAATCTCTACACCAGTAAAACACAGGGAAGCATTCCTTTCCAGCTTAATTAGCTCGTATTTATCTTAACGGTTGAATGAAGAAAGGCAGAGGGCTACACAGAAGAGCCATTTATTGGGTTTTTTCCAGATTTCCTAAGTATCATAAAAGTAAAGGTTATAATAAAATTTTTATGGTATGACCCACTACTGTAGCTCATCAGAAGCGTTAATTTGCAGCATTTTCTGAAAACAAAAGTTACGTTTCTGAAGCGTGCCACATGCGTCAGCACTTGGCGTGAAAGAGGACAGCTAAGCAAGGAGAACGCAGGCCGCAGAGCTCAAGTCTGCTTTTGCTCCCCCTGCCCCTCACCTGATCTGAGAGTGTGAGTGGAGAGGAGTACCCAATCCTGCAGCCGTACGTGATGCAGGAAATTTCTGCTGTCAGTTCTAACACGTGGGCCAGAGGCAAGTAACCAATGTACGTATCCTTGGGCCTAGGAAAGGAAAGGATTATCCCATCAACAATGATGCACAAGCAGACTGGAAATACTCTTGAGCAGTTTCACTGTGGGCTCAGTTCCGACTTCTTGGAAGACCTGTGTCACAAGTGAGGCTTATTCTGCACACGGGAAGGGCGCGATGTCAAACCACAGTTTATAAACAAAATGGGGAAAATCCTCCCTTAGGGAAATCAGGATGAGTTGCAGGATTTGCTTTGTTTTTTAGGAAACCCAAAGACTCCTTAGTGTTCCACTATTTCCTCTCCTTGGGGGAGACTTCATCCCAGGTAAGAAATTAAGGATGAAATCAGTGTATTTCAAAATAATCACCAAGGATTCACAAATCCTTGACAGTCACCGTAGCAGCTCCTTCTAAAACAGTTCAGTAGACAGAGAGCTGGTCACCAAACTACTAAGGCTCCTTTCAGAAAAGGAGTTCGTAGAGATTGAGATTAGATATCAGGGAGAAACTCTCACCGGAGAGGGCGGGGAGCACTGGGACAGGTTGCCCAGAGAAGCTGGGGATGCTCCATCCCTGGAAGTGTCCAAGGCCAGGCTGGATGAGGCTTGGAGCAACCTGGTCTAGTGGAAGGTGTCCCTGCCCATGGCAGGGGGGTTGGCACTAGATGGGCTTTAAGGTCCCTTCCAACCCAAACCGTTCTGTAATTCTGTGATTTCTCAGCAAGAAACTCGCTTGTGAACGCAGCGACAAGCACACCCGCGTTCACAAAAGATGTCGAAACCTTAACGTGAGGGAACGTGCAGTTGGCTTCACCACTGCCAGGGCGGAGTTCAGCGCTGCTCTGCACATTTAGTGACCGATACCCGAGCCGATCCTGCGGCGTGTGCGCTACCCACCCAGCAGCGCCGTCTCTGCATCGGTGGACGCGGGAGGCTCTGCTGTAGTGATTCTACCTGCCTGGAAACGTCCAAAAAACAATTCCCAAGTTTGACTAGATGAGGAACCTCCTTATCTAGTGGCACATTCTGATGTGCAAGAAAGTGCCAAAATCTATCACAGGCCCAAAGCTGAGCGTAATAATAAAAAAAAGTGGAAACAGCCTGTGAGATGAGCTGGAGGGGTGTCCTTTTCAAACACAGCTTAGGTTAGTTTCTTTACAGGTAAGGTATTTCCTGTAAATTAAGCGTTAGTGGGCTCACAATAAAACGGAGACATCAGGTAACACCGGATGCTGGCAACAGACCTTCTATAACCGTGGGTGCTGCTGGAGGTTCCGTTCATTTCCCCGCACACACGACAACGGAGTGGTTCTTACCCCAGCCCAGGTATTCTTTCGCACTGTCCCGTCATCCCAGCTATTAAGTTTTTGTGCTGCATCATCACTCCTTTGGGTCTCCCAGTCGAGCCGCTGGTGTACATTACTAAAGCCAGGTCTGTAGGAACAGGTCTGCTGGGCGGAACGCTGGCTACGAAACGCAGGAGGAAAACTGTTATTGACTCTTATCTACTTTCTAAATTGTTAATTCTGTGATTAATCACTGTGAAACCCAGAGAAACCCACCACCCAGAGAAGCTGTGGATGCCCCATCCCTGGAAGTGTTCAAGACCAGGCTGGATGAGGCTTTGAGCAACCTGGTCTATGGAAGGTGTCCCTGCCCATGGCAGGGGGTTGGAACTGGATGGGCTTTAAGGTCCCTCCCAACCCAAACCATTCTGTGATTCTGTGACAGTGTCTGTGATCAACCGGTGTGGCTCTGGCTTCGTGTAAGCACCGTGTGCTGCTGCGTGGGCAGTGGGGGGTGCAGATGGAGAGAGCAGTGCTCTGTTCCTAACAGGAAGTGATGGCAGGCAGATTTTGAAAGGAATGACAATCATCGACACGATGCAGGTGATGCTTCTGCCATCCCGTCTTACAGCTGGCTGAAAGCTTCCTAGAAAAAGCCTTCTGAAAAGCAAGCAGACCTGCCCAAGGCAGTGAAGGGGAGAAATAATGGCACTAGAGAGACACAACAGGTTGAGAAAAAAACAAACCCAAAAAAACAACACCCCAAAAAGCTGCAAGTCAGCTTTCCTGTCACTCACTCTTCCAAAGCCAGCGCTGCAGAGCCAAGACTATTTCCTTTTTAAATGCACCTGCCTCAGGTAAGCTGCCAGTCAGTGCAAAAGCAGTAAGGCTACACTTCACCTCTGCCCTTTTAGTCAAGAGAGGGGATCTGGCTAAGCACAGACTGCGGATTTAAGGAAGAGAGATGACCAAGGTTGGTTTTCCTTCCTTAAAGCAAAAGTTTACAGTCACTCCTGCCTGCCCAGTGTAGCAAGGAATGCAGTGGTTATTCCTCTAGCCCAAGGTGCTTTTTAGCCACAGATTGGTTAAGAAAAAAGACATTTCCAAGGCAACAAGGGAAAAAAAATCCACAAGTGCTTTCTCCTCTTTTCCTGGGAAAAATAGTGAAAATGAGATGAATAAAGGTAAGAGCAGCAGAAAATGGCACACTGCATTCTATTACACGTCCTAAAACAAAGGTGGAGTCTTAAAATTAAATTATTCTGGTTCTGGTTTAGAAGTTAAAAGCCAAGTTTTATCCTGAAATACCTGACACTTGAACAAAGGTGCAGGACAACAGACAGAGACCAAATGTATCTCCTGTCTGTTTACAGGAAGCCAGAGGATCAGCTGCCAATTTGCCACCGCCTTCCTGTGCTGCACGGGTGCCGTTTTCCCTGCAATGCATCCCTCTTCAGCTCTGTCTGATTTCCCTGGTAACTTTGCTCGACCAGTTCTCTGTGATTCACTTACAGTTCTCTGGTTTGGCTCCCAGCTCTTCTACCGTCTGCATAGTATGAATCTCCACGTTGTCAGGGTATTCCGATTTACTGACAGCCTTCTTGTCCACATAAATGATATGTTTAAGGCAGGAGACTTGTGGCAATGCAGCCTACGGAAGAGAAACGCCATTTTTAGTACCGACTGCACCGTGAAACGGTGATGGGGTTGCTCGTGAGCAGGCTGGGCTGGCACCACACTACCTTCAGCTTGCTCTCCAGAAGTTCCACGCTGGTGACCAGGTAGGACGCTCCGCACTCATTGAGGCCGTAGGTTACTGCCTCTTCGCCCAGGGTGGCATACAGCGTCACGACTGTTACAGCACGGAGAGAACGTGAAAGAAACGTCACAGCCATACGGAATGCAACAGCTCTTGCTTTAGCTCACTGGAGGGCACTGCGGGAGGAGGGGGGCGGGGCATAAAATCTGCTCAATGGGCAATTTTCTGATTTGGAGATAACACAGCGTTTGTTTTTTGCACATCAGAATTTTTTGCCCTGAGAGACCCCTGGAATGAGGAGGACAGTGGTACAGGAAGCATTTCTTTACCAAGAGGGTGGCCAAAGCCTGGAACAGGCTCCCTAGAGAGGTGGTCGATGCCCCAAGCCTGTCAGTGTTCAAAAGGCATTTGGACAATGCCTGTAACAATACGCTTTAACTTTTGGTCAGGCAGTTGGACCAGGTGATTGTTGTAGGTCCCTTCCCACTGCAACAGTCTAGTCTATAGAAGAGAAACCATCGAAACCAAAGAGATCCGCCAAACCCCAACAACAACGCACCAAGCCATTGCACAGAAAGCGACTGAGAACGGGTGTTCTGCCCCCGAGCTCTCTGCACCCAGAACTCGGGAGGAGGTGACCCTAAACGGCTCGCAGCTATGCCCTGCGACAAGCAGCTCTTCCAGCAGCCTCAGCTGCTCTGCTTGCTCCCGTCAAACCAGGGATGGGGGCAAGGCAGAGGACCAGACTAAGGAATCAGGCTGGTTTTCAAGATGATCTTCCAACCCTGACTGGCTACAGTGATGCCATTAAGTGCCTCGCAGACACCAAAGAGTTCACCTCTCCCCATCAACTCCCTTGAAAACACACCTTCCTTTAGCAGTGCCTGCTACCTCAACCTCTAACCTCCAAAGTCCACTGAAAGAATTTAATATTCCTGTGAAAGAGTTCTTGTGAAGGGACAAAAAGAGAGTAATGCTACACAGCTGATTATTCTTGCCTCTCAAAGCACGAGGATCAAGACTGAATTAACCATCCTCTCCTACTTCAACAGCCACAGCTGCCCTTCCATTACTGCCCTGTAACAGTCTCTGTGCACACTGTACCGTGTGACCTCTTCCCAGTATTTCTACTAATACTGGAAGGCAGGCAGCAAGCACACACATAAGGAGGCCACAGAAATCAGCAATGGGTCATAATGTGTCATATGCAGACTGGGCATATGAGGGCACAGTAACCTTTGCCACTTCATGGAGAAGTTCGTACACAGTAAGTCAGATCAGAGATTTTGGCAGCTTAAATAAGATTAAGAAAGAAGAAACCATAACTGTAATGACCGTGAGCAGGTTAGTGTCACCAAAACCCCCTCAGACTAGCATCTGATTGTAATCACTCTGCCCTTCTCTTCTAATAACCATTTCATGGTTTGGATGTGCAAGTCAGGATACAGACAGAAAACACTATAAACACATTCCACATTTTGGGGTGAGAAACGCAGCTACGGACGTCTTCAGAGTATTCTAAGAAATTTGAATAGTAACTGTAGTGTTTTGTTATTGCAATATCCAGAACATCACTACAATAAAATCAGAAAAAAGTCTCATAAGTCTGAGCAAGTTAATCCAGGGGATCTCTGCAATGCACAGAATAGGCTGGAAACGTCTGATCACGCCACAGGCAGAGTCAGGTCATGAAATTCTTACACCATCAGTGACAGGATTGGCAGATTAAAAATGCTCAACAGCCAAACCAGGGCTGAGAAATGGTTCTAAAATAGACGAGAGGTACACAAGATCAGCACTCACGAGGAAAGTTGTACTTGAAGCAGGCGAGAGCCGCAACCATCCATTCTGCTCGCGTCTCACAGAATATGGCAACAGTACTCTTTGGGGTTAGTCCCAGGGCAGTCAGTCCACTCCCAAAGCGGTTTACCTTCTCATTTAATTCTTCATAGGATAACCACCTGTAAGTTCCTAAAATTAACTGGTGAGGAAAAAAAAATAATGTAAAAGCTCTGAGGACAAGAAGGTACTGGTACAGCCCCACAAGCTGACATGAGTTGGTGTGCAATACCCTAAGCACATGCTGCCGTGCGTTAAAAGGAAAAAAAGGCTTTTGTTTTCCTTGCAACATATAAATAGAAGAAATAGTGCAACCTGTGTTCTGTTGAACTGTAAAATGGGTGCTCGATATCCTAAGATGACAATTAAGGAAGACCTCTAAGGATTCACATATTGAGAGAGTGGTAGGGTTGGAAGGGACCT
>NW_010261182.1:0-25108 GCF_000690775.1 Eurypyga helias
ACCAAATTAGGGGAGATGTCACGGCACAGGCTTCCTCGGTTTCATTCCCACGGGATTGGTGTCCCTACCCCTACCACCCCACGCAGCAGCCAACCCAGAATCCAGCCGCAGGGAATGCTGCCCCCACCGCGGTTCCAGCGGAGACGGGGCGTCCGCACAAGCGCCTGGAGGTTGCAATCCAACCTCGACGGACCCAAAGGCAGCGCCAGGAGCTTTCCCAAGCGGATGAATTCCTCACCTTTCTGAGGTAATAAAACCTTTCCCTGCACCCCCCCAACACCCCCTGCTTCCCTGGGAAGGCGTTTGACAGTCACCTTTTGCTTTATGCAATTTCTTAGATACTCACTTTTCTCGCATTAAAAAAGTTTACTACTTGGATGCAAATCGCTTTGCCCGAACATCCGTTCTCATCCGTGACGGATGAGCTGCTGAGCACACCGAGTTGCACGCGGACAGCCCATGGAGAGCAGGAGGTGTGCTTTATCAGGGAAGCGTACATCGAGTTAGGGTTACTCCGGATTCGCGCTATGGCCCCGCTTTGCTGCGCTCCTGCTCCACCTCCCACCAGCCGTGCGGTCGACAGGAACACCTTCCGAAGGACCCGGCACACAGCACATCGCTGCAGGTGTAGGCACCGCTGAGGGATTTTCAGGAACCCTTTGTGTGCAAATTTAGTCTTCAATCCCTACGTTTTGGTCAATTTGGAGTTTAAAGCACCCGATCTGGAAACGGAGACCGCAGAAGCTAACGGGGAATTAATCTTGCCGAGTCACCGCGTTTCCCATCCCATAGACGCAAACGAACGTCGGGCTGCAGCTGCCAACTGCAGGGCCCCTGCGCTACCGGTTCCTCAGCATTCACAAGCAGAACTTACCAGGGCTGGGAACGTTCCAAACACGCACTAATCTGCAGTCCATCCCTTTAGGCACTTAAATCTCGTACCCAAATTTACGTTTCGATCGCTAATGAGACACAACTCCTTTTAGAGAGATCCGGGGTGTTCGACGGTTCCGCTTGTGAAAGAAGGCATCAAGATAAGCTTCAACACCACCGTAAAGCGTTTTGTTCTTCGGGATGTTACGCTCTAGTGCCCTTCCACTGGCAGCTCACGGCATCACACGTTCGTAGGTCGCCACGTAGGTCAGGGTCTCCTTTTCCAGGGATGCAATGAACACTGAATCCTTCACGGAACGGGCACGAAATGCATATCCCTTCAGTGAAGCCGGCTGTGTCCGTGCCCAGTGCTTCGGAAGCACCGCGTGGCAGCAGACACCCACCCGAGTCATCAGTTCTGGTCCGTGACGTTCAGCAGCAATTCTGTTACGCGTCGTTGGTCTCCGTCCACAAGCTCACCCTTCCCCAGCCTCACATGCAGATACTGTAGTTAAGGATAAACTGAAAGGTCATTCACATTGTCCCCAGCGAAGGTGTCGCTCCCTCATACCGTTTCTTCTGTTGACAGCAACAAGGGATTAATATATTCAAATCCTTCAAATTCTGACTGATCTATTCGCTTTATGATGTCCCTAGAAAACACACAAAAGCAGAGTTCAGGTTTTAGCAATTGCAGACACTGGTTTTGCTGCTGTAGCTCTAAAAAAGAGCAACAAAACTCCTTACAAAATGCGTATCTTGTGTAGAAGCCACAACAGATCAAGAAAAGCCTCCAAACCCCGGAATACGCGACAGTAACGCCTTATGCCAACACCCACAGCAACGTGGCTGGGAACTCTGAACCACCTGGTGCCAGGTTCCTTCTGCCCTTCCCGTCAGACAGCGGGTAACTTCCGGGGGCCCCGCGCGGGATACGACAGCGACTGCAGCTTTACAACACCACTTCCCAGAGGAGCAGCAGGTGTTTGGCCGGCTGCGCGCGCCGCCGACGTTCTGCACACCGCCAAGGAACGCTTTCTGCAAGCACGCGTCGCACGCAGGAAATCCGGGGACAGGCCTGGAAGTCGATGTACACCAAAGAGCGCTGCTTTTGAGACGTGAGGGTCTTCAGACTCCCCACAGGGGGGGCGCACGCTTGGCGTGTAACGCTGTCAGCGCCCGTGACGCACGCGTACGCCCTGCACATCCCTGGTGTCACGCAAACAGTAACCGAGGCGCTTTGCGCCAGTCTCCGATCCGCTGTTTGCTTCATACGTGCCCGAGTCTTGAGAGAGAGCCGGTTGGGAATTGGGGGTCTGGGAGATACAGGTAACACAACTACAGCATCCCAGCTTGAGCACTGGGGACACAAACGTCCATGACGAAATCTCCGAATACACCAAATACCTGAGGATGAACATCTGATGAAAGGCTGGGAGAGCTGGGGGGTTCCACCTGGAGAAGGGAGGGCTCCGGGCAGACCTTGGAGCCCCTTCCAGTGCCTGGGAGGCTACAAGGAAGCTGGGGGGGACTTTTGACAAGGGCCTGTAGTCACAGGATGGGGGTAACGGGTTTAAATGGAAAGAGGAAGATTGAGATGGGACATCAGGAAGGAAATCTTCCCAGAGAGGGTGGGGAGCACTGGGACAGGTTGCCCAGAGAAGCTGTGGATGCCCCATCCCTGGGAGTGTCCAAGGCCAGGCTGGATGAGGCTTGGAGCAACCTGGTCTGGTGGAAGATGTCCCTGCCCATGGCAGGGGGGTTGGAACTGGATGGTTGTTAAGGTCCCTTCCAACCCAAACTGTTCCATGATTCTGTGATCTGCTCCCTCGGAGCGTGGCAAGGCAGATCCTGCAGCAGTGGATTTACTGCCCCTGGAGCAGACTCCCTGGGTTGCCAGCTACAGCGTTCGTTCCTACCATCACACGTTTAACCAACACAGTCTTTCACGTAACTAAAACTTCCCTGACGGACCGAGTAACCCTGGGGCTCGAGTCAGGGTTAACAGGCACGTTAGGAGCAGCAGTTCAGCTCTGCTGTATTGCAGCGAAGAGGAGGAAAAACTAACAGCCACAAATAGGCTGGAATGTGGAGGTCTCATGCCTTTAAGGATGAAAGCCTTGGGATAGTGTGGCACAGCCCGCGCTGCCAGCAGGCCAGCCCCTGCATGCAGTACTTCAGACGGTACCTAGGCACGCAGAAATCGTGAAACCTCTCGTAAAAGCCCATTTCCCAAAGCAACGCCTCAGCACTGTCTTGGTCGAGCATCTGACTAGACCCAAACACCACCCACCAGCAGCTCTGCAGATCCCAGTCAGAAACTGCAGAGAGTGCAACGCGCTGGAAGCGCAAGAACACGAAACCGGTGAAGAGAAGGGGCTGAAAAGGTTTGGGAAGAACGCGTTACGGTCTTCAGCAGAGGGCAGCTGGTCAGAGGGGGACGAAGGAACAGACCTAGACGTACTGGGAAAAGAGGTGTCTAATGTGCAGACAAGCCTGCTGCTCTCCCCCAGCGAGGCTCACCTACAACTCCTACCTGCAGAGGTGTCAGGATTCTGCGTCTTCCATTTTTAACGAACCCAGAGTCTCCTTCGACTCATTCTGCATCTGTGTCCCAGCGCTAAAAAAGCAGCAGAAAGTCTCACCACGGTCCCGAGAGGAGAGCAGAGCAACCTCCCAACACACTCTCCTACGCTCTGCAGTGGACACAGCGTTGTAAAGCCACTCGAAAGGCCTAAGTGTTCTCTGGCAATGGAGTCGCATGCTCAAGCCTTGGGAGAAAAACCCACCTCGGAAAGAGAAGAATGGACCCCTCCTCCCCAAACGGCTGCGCTTCTCAGCAGTTCCACCCTATCACTCCAACGGGGATGTCGTTGGGCCCCCACACACTTGTCATCTGACACAGGCTAAACCCTTCACAGGCAAAGGAAGTCAGAGAATCACAGAAGGAATCACAGAACGGTTTGGGTTGGAAGGGACCTTAAAGACCATCCAGTTCCAACCCCCCCGCCACGGGCAGAGACACCTCCACTAGAAGTCAACAAGACCTTTCCTTCTAAGGCATCTTCCCCCACCACACAGACCTGCCTGCTTTTCTAAAGGAAGTTCCAGTGTTAAGCTCTCCAAGAGAACAACTGTACACCGTTTTACGGGTTTGGCCACGTTACATCTCCCACCTCCCTACCAACACTACAGCCTGTCCTCTTACATGCCACCCTGTCCCCGACCGAGTGTCACGTACAGCAATCGCTCCTCGTCCCTCACATTCCTTGGCTGAAGCACACCCTCCCTTCCTGCAAAGCTTTTCCACAGCCCATTTAAATCGGAGTTTCCGGAAGACTGTCCTGCTATCTCAAGCTCATTTGGAGCTGCGCCTCCACTGCTTCTCCCGAGTACAGAAACGCAAGCTGTCTGGGCCAGGAATCAAAGTCCCGTCTCCTCGTTCCATGCCAAGCGCTCACTCAACAGCAAATCAGAATCAGAGGCCGCACGGAGGAGGACACCGGCCTGTCTCCTCACGCGTAACAAGTACGGTGTCACCCAAGATACGTGGGGTACACAGAACATCCCATTTGCTCCAACTTGACCAGGTTCTACCGCCACGTACGCCGGCCCTTAAATTCACTTCTTAACGCGCAGCTGCGTCGGGGGACAAAGGCAAACATACTCATCGTCGGGGGTGAGCTGCACAGGTTCGCTGGTGAACTGCGTGTCAAAGTTGTCCAAGCCGTAATCATCCGTGATCTGGGGCTGAAATGGAGGTGTCGCTTGCTTCTTCTCCAGCTGAGGAAAAAATATAATGGGGGAGAGGAAAAGTTAGAATATGAAACATTTACAAGATCCCCTGTGAACATCCGCATACCACGGCTCTCGGCCACCTGCACGGGGCAGTCACGACGGTCGAGTTCAGCCCTGCTGGAAGATACGGCCCCGTCTAACACCACCTGACATGAAGCTCGAGACTAGGGGAGTTGCTATTCGCTCATCCTGGTCATCCCGTTGTTGCATTTTAAATACAAACCTTCAAATATTGCCAGAAATGAATACCATTTTCAGCTGAAGCCTCCAGGAGCAGCTCTTTCCCAGGTCTCTCGTCCTGTGACACACTGTTACTGCATCCACCTGCCTCAACAGTTTCTAAACACCAAGCCTTCCGTTCAAGCCAAGATCCTTTCCCACAACAGACTCACTTCCCTTTTACGGGCTCCCCTGAAGCTGCCTCTTGGAGTACGCCCACTCAACACAGCCAGCCTTATTCGGGCACGGTAATGCCAGCACAGCACAGAGAAGCGGCCAGCCTTTACCTCCCAGTCAGTCAGTAGCCACAAGGGTAGGCCGTCGTTAAGAGCAAGTAGTACTAGTCAACAAAAGAGCTAGAGCAGCCCAGAAGTTTCTTCTGCAATTAAAATTTAACCATGAATACATTTACATACAATATTCACTGGAAACCCACGTTTATCTCCCTCACCAGGGACAGTCAACAAGAGAAAATTGCTGCTATACCGGAGACCCATACATCAAACCCAGCCCGCAGTCACATCCTGCGGCCGCATGCACCAGCCAAGCTCTCAGCAGCTACGTCGCCTCTTCCCATGAACGCCAAGTCGTGCTGCTGTGTCTGCTACGTGTTACATCCATCCTACTATCCAGTCTCCCAGCTGAAATAGTCTAGAATATGAAGTTCCTTAAATGACAACAAGGGGGCTCTTGTGGAACTGACTGGGAATTACTCCAGTGGATTTATACTTCTGGCATCTGCTCGCTTTGGGAACAGAGTCCTCGCCGTCATGCCCTCCAGGTTCCCACTGCCCCCCAACATCAGCACTGTCCAACAAGCAAAGCAAGCTCTTCTCTCCTGCTTCACGACGAGGGAAGACAGCAGTCTCAAGCACAACCTATCACTTCCACTGATGCTCAAACGCCCTGGGTGCAAGCGGGCATTGCTGCCTCCCCGGCCCGGGCAGCCTGGGCAACCCCTGCGCTGTTCTTCCAGTGCCAAGCGACCGCCCAGTGCTGGACACCTACGGCTCCATTCCCCACGCAAGCCAGCAAGCTACTTCCAAGCACTCTATCCGGGAAAGCCAGGAGGAGGAGAACGGTGGCAGCCTACCAACAGAAACCAAGGAAGAAACAGTTCCGCCATTCCGAACCCTTCTGAGGGTTCGGGAGCCAGCCCGACTTTTGGCCTGACATAAAGCTCCCGTCACGTTACGTCACCGGAAGCCAGCTACGGCCTTTACGTGCATGGAATTGCGTGTCGCTGCTTTGAACGGGATTGCTGCCGGCACGCAACACAGAAACTAAGAGAATCTATCCCCTGCAAAGAGGCATAAGCAGAAGGAATTGCTTTTACCAGATCCCAGTCTATGCTGCGGAAAAACGTGTGGGACTTGATGTCAGAGAATCCCGTCTGGGGCTGACAGCCGAGCCGTTCTTTGGGATCCTGCGGAAGACAAACGCGCGTTACGGACTCCAACCGCTCGCAGCACGTACGCGACTCCCGCGCTCCCCATCACGACGCAAACCGCTGCCCACTCACACGGACTATGGCCACCGAGGGATTTGGGGTTTTTTTTAGTTAATTTAGTTGGAAATTTTATTTTTAAATTGTATTTTACAACTTCTTAAATAAAAATAAAATCTAGATTTATTCGGCAACGTGTAATTCCTGTCCTTCATTTCTCCATTAAGAAGTGACAGTGGTTCTAGGGATTTCAATCGGCTTAACTGAGTAGTCAACGTTAGAGAAAAGAGTTTACAAACAAGCCTATAGTTCTTTTTTCCCCACCAGGTGCAGGTTTTTAAATCAGGTCTGTGCTGTGGAGTCCCCTCAGTAAATTAGCAACTGAGAAGTGGGGGTTTTAGCACACAGGATACCAAGGTTTTACAGACCTTCCTAGCAGTAAGCAGATTAACTTCTTAGCTGTATTGCTTTCAGTAGGAAGCTCTGACTTCAGATCTCAGATGCTAAAAATAAAAGAACGTTACTTACCTTGTTTAAAAATCCTTTTAACACATGGGAAGCCTTGACAGAAAGAAACCTTGGAATCCGGATTGGCTTCTCCAGAATAACTGTTACAGGTTGAAAAACAGCAATATTGGGGTTTGGTTTACGACACTGACCACAATTTCAATACACACAGCATGTTATTTAAATACGTTTCCATGTGAAAATGGGGAGATGCGGCAGTTACTAAAAACAAGGCAAACAAGAGGCACTGCCATACTGACACTTCAAGTTTCCTACAAGAAACTGCATTTTTCTGCTCTCTGTAGCATGAACAGGGAATAGACCCCTTACAGTGCCACCAGTATGTGCACAATTGTGCTTTTAAGCAGTGGTTTAACGTCAGGCTTGCCAAGCCGACCACGGCAGACTGTGCCGCGTAGCTGCAGAAACAGCGTCAAGAGCAGTCCCCCACACCAGGGCGTCAGCGAGTCCCCAGACCGTCACAGAGCTCCCGCTGCTATCGCCACGGCAAGGGTTACTGCTCTTGTCTGGAAAAACTCACACATTGCTACTCCTGAAAGGTAAAACTGCTCAAAAACTAGCTTCATTAATTTCATCAAAAGTAAAAAAAAAGTTGTCTGGAGCAGAACCACAGGTTCAGAACGAGCCTCCTCTCCTCTCTCCCAGCGCCCAATGCGCAATTCGTCCTTGGCCTACGGACTGCTTCCCAACAGACACCATTCCGTACAGTTTCTGTTATTCCCAAACTATGGACATCTCAGAAAAGTCTTTCCTTGTCTGAAGAAGTCTTCCCAACGCCTGACCTTTTTAGCTGAGCTCAACAAACTAAACTCCTGGGATGAAGAACTGGAAGTAATGGGGGCCCTTTATCTACGGCAGATGTATGGGCAGCTCTGGGATAACAAGGGCAAGGGAAAACCTAACTGGCCTCCTGGAACTGCTGGTTCTCATTACTTCCCCCAAGAGGAAAATAAGCATCAGGACCATACCTTGGAAGAGGTAATCTTCAGTGTTCATGTCTGGATTGTCAGTGATTATATCAAACGGAGACCTTCCTGCCATCATCTCAAACATCAACACACCGAGCGCCCACCAGTCCACGCTGAACCCTGCAAGTATTTGCAGAACAGATTTCAGCCAGATCTCCTTGAATTTGGGTGTTCTCCCTCACGTAAACGAGGATTGATGGGCTGCTTCTAGAAAGTTGGATTTACACCAGCACGGGGTGAGACTGGAGAGCTGTCTGACTGGGGATTACAAAGGTAAACTCCAGGAACTGGTGGGCACCCACCCGACAGCAGTGCTTCCAAGAAAACACCGTTTATTTAAGCTGAAAACTTCCAGCTTTTGGGTTAAAAAGTGCTGAATGGTACAGGATCATGTAAGCAAACGACACATTGGATCTCCTGATGAGATGAGCTCACAAACAGCAGCACTGGTTAACAGCCCACTGACTTCTGCACGAGCACTAACGCCTTGTCGCAGCGGCCTACACCCTTGTCTGCAGGACAAGAGTAGCTGGGACATGAATTTCTTCAAGGAATGGACTTGGTTTTGCTTCAGCATCATTTACTAGTTATTTTTCAGGGAATGTATGATTTGAAAGAAGCAGAAATAAGTGATTGCAAGTGAAAAACAAAAATAACCTTAATTAGGGAATAAACTGTACAATATTATTTCCATTTTCTCAACATGTAAGACACAAAAATGTGGGAATCTAAATATAATTGTAGATGAACCAACCTATAACGAGAACTTTGCTTTGTGATTTATTACAACTACAAATTGGTTAGTCACAACTCACCGTATTCTTCTCCTCGGAGGATCTCTGGTGCAATATAATTTGGTGTCCCACAGAAAGTGCTTGTAGTGTCACCAGGTCCCAGACCTTCCTACGTGCATAAAGCAAGTCATAAATTACAACCTGACCTCCTTCTCTGGGAATTTCCCTTAATGAGACTTCTAAAGGCAAGTTACCTGGGGAGGCTAAAGCCCTTCCTTTCAAAAAGGGCAAAGCTGGAACAAAATTCACACTCAGTGCTGCCAGCTGCCCTCTGACTTCACAGCTCATCCTCAGGAAAGCAACTGACTACCACCCAGTCACAACACGTCTGAAACAACATTTTGCTTACTGCCCACAGAGACACTTAAAACCGATTTGGAAGCCCTTTCCAAAGAGATGATGGGGAAAAAACCCTTCTGATTTTAGGAACGAAGGAATCAACACAATGCCAGTTGCAATTCTGGCTCCAGGGGTTTCTTCTCACCGAGAAACACACTGGACTGTGATCTCAGGCCACAGGCTAGCCAGATGTCTTGGGGTCAGACCAAGAGCTCCAGGGGAGAGCAGACTTCTTCTCAGGTTACAGACACTGCACTCCGGACTGGCATTCCAACCTCGCTACATTCAACGCCCTGTGGGTATCTTCTACCACCAGTATTTTCCACTGAGGTGTTCTTGCTTTTCTCTGCTTCACAGCAGGTCCGTTCTACCAGGTGCTCTGAAACAACGCTCCCTAAACTGCCTCAGTGCCAAAGACTGCAGCCTAAGAACCGAAATAGTGGAGAGGCCCTGTCGGTTAACAGTCTGTCCAGCCCGGCCCCAGAGAAGGACGGATGCAACCCGTATTCACAGGAGCAGTTACCGAGAGACGAAAAAAGCTCTCAAAAACACACTTGTCTGAAATAACTTGGGACACATAGGAAACTTAAATAGATAAAAGAAATTACCTTGGCCAACAGGCCAAACTTCTGTCCCCACAAGTGACCCACGTAGCGTGAAATACACCAAGGAAAAAATGTGGTTCTGTTCTTCCGTCATCGTCCAGCACAAAGTTCCCACTCCACAACCGGTTCTGGGCTCAGTTACACGACGTGCAGGCAAGGAGAAAGCGTCTGCTTCCCCTCCCGGGATGCAGCACGTCCCCCAGAGGGTGCCGAGGGCTCACACCACTGGACGACAGAGCGACAGAAGAAAGGTAAGAAAAGGCTTACCTTGCACATGCCATAGTCTGTTAATTTGATGTGACCCTCTGCATCTAAGAGAACATTGTCTAGCTTCAAATCTCTGTAGATTATGCCTCTTTCATGGAGGAAGTTCAGAGCAATACAAATCTCAGCAGCATAAAACCTGCAGTCAAAAAGGAGACGATTCCTATCAGCACTAAGATTGTACAAAAGCCATGCAGTTAAAGGAATCTGTTCTTACACCGGTACCACCAGCACGCCAACGCAGCCACGTCTGCTCACGAGGACGCTGACCCCTCCACTGTAAAACCATTCCTTGCGTTACATATGGAAAACTATTTTTTCAGTTCTACCAAGTAAGGAAACACTCGTTCTATAGGCTGTGGGTTCTCTGCTGTGTCGTACCGGGATCTTTCAGACCCGCACTTCCCGTTCGTTAGTCACAACGACACTTTGTGTGCTGCAGAGCCACGCAGACCAGGCTCTTCATCTTCTGCCAACACGGTACTAATTCAGCACAGACCGAGGTACGCGAACAGTCACATCCCCTGTCAGCAGGCCCAAGCAGCATTACCTACGTACGCAGTAAACAGCAATAACTGGTACTCCTTAACGAACGCTTGCTTTCCTGAAACCACCCCAACGTGCCTGCCAGGGCAGCACGTTCTCAACTGAGCACCAACCGCGGGTGCTCTCACGGCCCGAAGTCTGGAAAGCGTTTCACAGGACCCTGAACGGCTCCGGCGAGCCACCCCGTAACCGCGCGAGCGCTCTACCTGGCGTGTTCTTCAGGAAGCTTCCTTTGCCGCTGCATATGGAACATAAGGTCGCCCCCGTTCACGTACTCTATGACGAGGAACAGTCTGAAAGCAAACAATGCAATTAACGGATTCCACGGGAACTCTCCGGAATAAAGACTCTTCTTATCCTTCCCATTTCAGACATTCTCACCTCCACTCTTGAATTAGATTTCTAGGCTTCTTACAGAGTCTAAGAGAAAAGAGAGCACTTATTGGATCCCTATTACGAGGGGTCCCACCCTTCGGGTAAACGCCAGAGTCAACGTGGCGGAGAGGCGGCTGCGCGCAGCAGGCTACGGAGCGACGCGGGCTGTGCGGAGCCACTCACACCGCAGGGTAACGGGGCACCCGTGCAGCGCGAGGTCTAGAAAAGCCCCCGAGCCTAGAGCCACACAGGCTCCTCAGAGTTACTTAGGAATAACAGCAAAAGCTCGGAAACGTGCCAGCAACACATGGCAGAATGAGAGTTGGTCCAAAAAAGGTAAAACTGTCATTCACCTGAAAAAGACAGAATAACAGTCACGTGACTATTTCTTATTCGATGATGCTGGAGTTTTTTGACTTTTATGGAACAAAATTCCACAGGATACAGTTTGCTGAGTGAGTGCACAGCGCTGAGTAACAGCATCTGATGGACTGAAGAAATCAGCCTGCCCGAAATAACAACGACCGTTTCGAATGCAGGTTTGCGGGTTAAAAACCCCTCCAAAAGATGCAGCACGTGAAATCCAAACCTTCCTTTAGTAAATCTAAATTTAGGGCAGTCACCAGTGACCTGACACAGATTTACCTGGACGTAACAATAACTAAACTGTTACTCTCCCTGACTACAGGCTGTTCTTTAACAGCCAGCTGAAGCGCTGAAGAGCTCTGCAGATTCAATGCAGCTGATACACACCAGGACAACAAGGTTCCTGCACGGGCAAAACCTGAAAGTTGGCGTTTGTAGTTCTGACCCAGTTCTGCCACAAAAAGGTCACCCACCAGCTTTTAAAAATGACTCTACCGTTAAAAATAATTAATGACTATCTGGCAATATCGGAGATCAATATGTTTTGTAGGATTTGTGGTATTAATTATGTACCTATGAAGCTCGCTGTTTGTGCTGGCTCAGCTCCCAAAAAGCTCAAACACATCTACTGAAGGCAGGGCAAGAGTCACTTAGGGGAGCGTAACCCAAATTCACGTTTCAAAAACCAAGGTCTATCTGAACAGCGTACGACAATCAGTTTTCCAATCAGTTACACCATCTGGCACCTTAATGGAAATAACTCTGTACGTGTATCCTATAGACTGTATGATCATCACGGAACAACTCCTGCTAAGAAATGGGCTGGCATTCCTAGACCAAAAACCAGTTGTTTAACGTGTATGGACTGAGACTCGCGGGACCAAGACTCACTTCACCTACGACCATTATTTAGCAGAGCTGAAACCATTTGGTGAGCCAGCAGGACAGACAATGAAATCCTACCCTCCCTCGACTCTGCGAGACCTTTATCTGTAGAAAAAGGTCTAGAAGGGAAGTCTAAAGGAGCCACTTGTGTCACTCCCTACAGAGCACGGCCACGCGGTGGGAGAGCTGGGCACGGGAAGGCTGGAGCACCACGGCTTCAGTTCCTCCATGGAACAAGCTTTTTAACCAGACTTCTCCAACCAAGCAAGAGAAGGATCAGTGGGGGAAGAAAATCTAGGTGGACTCAGCCACAGAAGACTGCTAGTATATCTGCAGGAAAGGTTTCATCCTTGGGAAAGCAGGATCCAGGCAAGGCTGCCAAGGCCAGAGAGACCTACAGGATGGCAACGCGCTGAGCGAGTTCCTTAGGAGGGCTGCGGCCATCGCAGGAAGCGGTTATTCCCTTACACGCCTCATCTTCCAGGAGTTAAACTTCTTTCCATGCGTCCACATGCAGGAAAACATTCCATTTGGAAAACACATGCTCCAGTCTGCCAGACCATAATTGGTAATAATTAAGGATGATTTTTTTCCCCCTCCTTGGAAAAGGATTCTTCATTTGAAACTCTTAAAGAGCTGAAAGCTTTAAAGGGAAATCAGGGAAAATTACTGGAGGCAGCGCAGCGTGCAAGCCTTTCAGCAGTCTCCCCAAAAGAATATATGCACGAAACTAAACTAAATCAAACGGGTAACAATGCCACGAGTGCTTTCCTCCAGCACTCCCGGAATTTTTTGCTTCCAACTTTCCTAGCCTGTACGGAAGTTTCCGACGCTTCAGTGCCACTCAGATCCTGACACTTGGAGCTGCCCATGTCAGGTCACGATGCTGTTAGTCCTTGCTGGTTTCAGGAGGATTCCCACAGACACGAATGGCTTTGCAGGATGGAGCTTTCGGATTGCTGCCATCCTCAGAAGCTGCTTGTCTAGCAACGCTGGGCAGGCCGGAGGCACGAGCCAAGCATCACCAGTATCTGAAACGATGTGAACAGCTACACTTAGCACCGATTAGCAGCTTTAGGTACACATTTCTTAGCTTAAAGATTTATTTCAACTCCTATTTAAGGGAAAGCGCGTGTTCCTTTGGAACCCCCCCATTAGCACACGTACACAGACTGTTCCCGTTACTTGTCTCCTTTGGGCCAGTTACCACAATCGGATGTTGATGAACTGAGAGCACTTTCAGCTTCTCCTTGTGCCTGTAATGAGGTCATAACTGTGATTTTATAGCATCACAGCTATCACCAAAGCGTGAATCCATGACGTTATGGCTGTATCCATGGCAAACGGCTCAAGTTATATACAGAAATGCCCTGCCAGGGGAAGCGAGCCTGGAAAAACAGGATCCCCAAAGGAGGGGCAGCAATCCAGAAAGCTTTGAACGTGTTCCGCATGTTGCTGCTGTTTCTGCTCCTCAGCTACGCTGCTCAGCGTAACCACCAAAGCGGCCTGCAAAAACACCTCCCTACTGCTCCATTCAGCCTTTCCAATTCCAGTACAGGTGAGCACCTCCTTCCCAATGCCTCGCCCTGCCCTAGCACGTGAGTTTTCACGAGATGTCCAGTACTGCTCACTATTCGGTGAGGTGCTTGCCAATGTCGGCCTAGCTGCAGTTGTCTAAAGATGTATTTTTTGTCTGCCAGACAAATTTCTTCGGGTGAAAGCCTAGACACCTCTGGAGGTCATTCCTTCTCCCTGCTCCAAAACACTCCCTACTCCAGGCACGTTCGGAAGACTTCATGCAGCAGTTTTACTGCCTTTATCTCAGCTAGGAAAATGCTATTTCCTATGACTAAAACCATTATGGGGTTGGAAGCCTGGGGACTGAAGAAATTCATATTTTAAAAATGGATAATGCACATTGTAACCAACAGGGGCTATTCTTAAGAATATGGGACTGGAAAACTTGGCACTCTGCACTGCACGCCACGCAGGCAAGCCCGATGGAAGGACTTCTACCTTCTGAGTACGATCCATATGGCAGCAGGCAGTATAAAAGTGTAACAGCAAATAGGTGAAAGCAAAAAACCCCACTCCACAAGCCCCACGCACATCCCGATTCTCCAGCGACACACAGCAGCGTGGGCATCCGAGTGCTTCGCATTCCAATGGCAAAATAAGCGGCAAATGATCCACTCGGGGTTGCGTGCACAAGGACAAAAAAAATCAGCATTTCAGAGTGGCCAAGAGTTTATTAAGCGCTTTTTCAAATGGAATCCCACACACCAGTGTGTTACGGGCTCAGAGGCCTTACACAGATTAAAAATGAAACCTGCGTGTGCGTGAAGTTAGTTATTATTAAAAACCCTTCTTACTGAGCAGCCCAACTCCCATGCTGCTTCGAAGAACTGCAGCTTGGCCCTCGAGGAGCCGATTCAGCCCTCCTCAGCAGGATCAGGTACTGCAAACCCTCTCTCACAGAGCTGTTTCACCCCGCTACCACCCTCCTACTCCTGGGGCCACGCGGCCCGTGCCGGGGAAGACGGCTCACGGCTCTTCCTCGTTCCCATCCATCTTCGCCCTCCAGACCTGGAAAACCGTGCCCTGCTCTCCACACCGCACTGGCTAGGCTCCTCTCCTGAGCTGGCTTTGTCGCAGTCCTGAAACCCCGAGAGTCCGAACGCTCCCTTCCAAACCCGGGGGCGGCGCTGGCAGCGGTCACGTTTGCTTTATGAGAAGCAGTTAGCACAACGATCAAGGGTTTCAAAACAAAAGAATTGCAGAGCTTTCTTACCGACTTGTTGTTTGAAAGCATGAATGTAAACCAACTAGGAATGGGTTACTGGATGCCTGTTCAAACACATGTTTCTCTGTCTGTACCCAATCAATATCCTGAAATAGAGTAATCGAACAATCAGAATGCCTGCTGCATAACCACTGTGGGCATTCCCAGAAAAGCAATAGTGAACATCTGTGCTCCCCTACATATAGCGGCATTGTTACAGTTCTTCAGAAAGACAAAACCCCTAGAATTGCAGGAAGTTAAAAAGCGTTTTAACTCAATTACATATTCACAAGTTCCTTCACCGTGTGGAAAAGTCTGCACAGAACTGAAGCCATTTTAAAACATCATACATCTGCATTGTTTCAGACGTTGCTCCTGCTGGGTCATCGAAGGAAGTTCAATTACCTTAGATAAACGATCCTAAGGCCAGTAACACAAGCAATGGGAATCTCCAGTTTTCAAAAGGTTCAATAAACTGAAATTCATTAGCTCATCTGAAACTCCAAGTGAATCCTGTGAAACTACCCAAACCCGATCCGCTCGTCCAACCAAAATCGTCCTTAGAAGTACCCCAGGCAACCTTGTTTTAATACTTCATGGGGAGAAGTCCTGAGCACCCAGTGCAACACCGTACAGCAAACACCCACCGAAATCCAAATGAGACTAGCACAGGACTGCAAAGTTCAGCTCCACGGAAACCACTGTCCGATTTCATGGAACCCGACAAAACGTGAACCTTATGGACAGCCGTTCGGCACCAGATGTTCCTTCTTCATGCAATACACGGACCATGCCCCACCCTGCAAACATTCAGCACCCTGCCAACAGGCTGGAATGGAATGGTTTCCTACAGACACTTCACTTCCCATCAATGAAACCAGCCTATGGATCTGGAGATAACCAAGAGAGAGGGAGAAACCAGGCCTTCCTGCCACAGCCGGCCAGTGAAGCCACAGCCTCAAAGGAAACCAAGGCATGGCACCATCAACAAACCAACCTGCTCAGTTCTGTGTTCAGACACTCCTGAAGATGTAACACCCTGCAACCTTAAACCTGGGTCCAAACATGAGCCAAAACTCCAGTTCTGAATAAAACACGTCCACTTCTTTCTACGGCCTGATGCTCTCTTAAGGAGTCTTTAAGCTAACGCCCTCGCTACTGCACCTGCGCACTACTAAGTGTGGTGCTAGTGCACTACTGGTCACAAGATGAGGCTTAGAAAAACGTAATAGCCCAAATACTCGATTTTCTTCAACCTCATGCAGAAAACCTCCACTTCTCTCCGGTATCAACCACTACCTGGGAAGCGCTGGCTGATGTAAGCACACTGACACTTGCTGCGTCACGAACCGTCTTTATCCGCGAAACACCAGGTGAAGTCGCCAGTACCTGCAGTATCTCACACATTCACAGAATTCACTGGATTTCCTACCAACTCCCGGAATTTCACGATAGAGCCTATCTCACAGGAAAGAAAAACCAATGAGCTCAGTCTGCTGTGTAATCATGTAGGATAGCCGCTCTTCAGGGGAGACTCTCCTCACCTACCTCTGCTGCTCAGGAACAACCCCATAACCCATTAAACAATGCTTTTCTTCAGCTTCTACTTTCTCAGAAAAACACACGTCCAAAGAAACAGTGAATAAGCTACATGACAGTCTGACCTTTGCTCACAACAAGAAACAGGAAATAAGTGACAAACCAAAGTACTTCAGAAGAACTTCCCAACTCTCCTACCCCTAGTCTCTGGAATGGCAGCCAGAGAACCTGAAACTACCCTCACAAACTGCACCGAGAACATCTTTTGTCTTCTTAACATCCTCCTCTTGGGAAACCCTGTCTCCCTAACAGCATAAATTTAACAAAACATCACCAGCCCAAACTGCCTTCAGTTCAAAAAAAATCCACTTTCTAATGTAAGAACAGCTACCTAAGAAGTTAACTCTGAGGTGAGACTGCCCTCTCTTGCTGATTAGTCTGGGATTGCACCCACAGGGATGACGCAGCACTTCACCTTCAGGTGCCCAACGGTGTCAGGCTTTCTGTAGGCCGCTGTGAACGCTGCCGCTCCCGCACGAGCGCGTCACCCTGCTGCGTCCCAGTAAGGCCTGGCACCAGTTACCCTTCCGCCAGGCCTCTCGGCAGTTGATCGGGGCTGTGCCCCGCGTGCAGGCCTTCCAGTTACCCCAGCCCCACCGGACCCACGCTGCAGGATCCTGCCGGATGGCGTTGTAGGTGGCTCAATCCGCCCTCCTGGCTTGCTGTGACTGGTTCATCACATTTGCGAAAAAACCAGCATGGGTATAAAATCTACACCTTTCAAAAGTGTGACTGTCAGAGGCAAAAGATGAAGGGTTGTGGGGTTTTATTTTCTTTTTCCCCAAACTCGTGCATTTGAGATCCTGTACAAAAAAGATTGACAGGATTTTGGAAATACTCAAGGAGTGCAGCACTGATTTCTGTGGCAGATGGTTAAACCACTGTGACCTCAAATTGCAGCAGCATCCTTTTTCTTTAAACCCACAGAAAAAAATATTTCTGAGTACTGTGCCACTTGCACACAACCTCTATCACCGTGGCTTTAAGAAGTTTAAGCTCCTACTTCGAAATACAGAAGACAATACTTGGCAGCTGCCTTCATTTGACTTGGAAAACATCTTTGTTGTCTTTCAAAATTAAGTGCCCAAATTCCACCTTATTTATCTCACCACTTACAGACTAGCACATCCAGGTTGGAGTGTTTTTCACAAGCATCCTACAAAGACTACTTAAACAACTGCTAATCGTTATTAAAATGAGGGACATTTCTCAATTTAGCCTTGGTGTTTTGTACAGACAGCTGGTGACATGAGGTCAGGAGTCAGTAAAACTTCTGTCACAGAAACGGGGTCCGAAACCTCCGCTGCTTTCCCAGTTCAGGGTTTCTCTTAAAGCACATTGTTCTTACAACAGGTAGCAGAATGCAATTAACACAGGCTTTTACCTCGTCGTCATGGACCAATTCTTTTTTCACCACTTTCATAGCATAAATTTGATCATTCTTTTTTAACCGAACTAAAAGAACTTTGGCATAACTCCCACGGCCGATAACTCGGATCAAATCGAAGTCCTGCAGTCCAAGCCCCTGAGAAATCTTAATTCCATCCATCCCGTCAATGACTGGTTTGATATCCTGCACAAAAACAGGCAGAAGACAGGTTCGTAACAAGTAACTGTTGAAGCAAAGGGCTCTTTAACCATGGGAGAGAACGCGCTTGCCGCTGTCACTACCACACAGACCTGAGTGACTGGCTGCAACACATTTGTTCAGAAACGTTTGGTTGGTGTTGGGTTTGCTCTTACTAACAGTCACTCTGTTTTTCAAGGCAATAGGTCGCTCAATGATTCTTTTAAATACTCCCAGGAAAATTGAAGGCAGCGCCTTGAGAAATGGGGTTTTATTCAAATTCTCGATGCGGAGGCCGTGCAGAGTTATCCTTCGCACTAAGTGAAGGGCATCCTTCATATTCTGACAGATACTGCAGTACTAACAATTAAAGGCTCTCCGAGAAGATGCTGGACAAGGAAACAGCAACTTGGCAATGAATATACCTGTCCTGGTTTCAGTTTAGGCAACAGCTGCCGGTCTTAAGGTCACTACCCTTTTAATGAAAACGAAAATTTCTAATAGGTGCCTGGGAACATACAAAAGCAGGTGCCAATTTCTCAAACGTGAGAGTTTGCAGGAAATATTCCACTAAGAAGAACAGTACTTTAAACTTCGTTACTGAAAAGGATCGAATTTATCTCGGCTGTTTGCTGGAATGTGAACGTGCGAGTCTGAGGAACAAGCAGTTGACCCAGACCAAGGCAGCATCTACCTCTGCATTTCACGTTTTACCAACGTATACAACGCTCCGACATACTTCCCTGGCCTATTTTTACCTGACCTCTGACTACTGTACTCGTAGACAGATCAGCATTCCGCTGAACTATGGAAAGTATTTATATAAAGAATCCTGATCTAGGATTGACTGCTATTAGAAGAGATTGCTCTGAGCTTAAAGATTCTAGTCAACAAAGCTCCCAGAACACCACTTCCTCTCTCAACCCTAAATTATTCTTGTAAAGCTCAAAAGCAAGGTGGGAAAATCAGAGCAGCACCATTCAGGGCAGCTAAGCAAACGGCATCTGTCCAAAGTTAGACACAAACAGTGGCTACCTAAGCACTACCCAGAGCAGAAGCCAGCAATTCTAAGAGCAACTGAAACTCTCTGATGGGTTTTAAGACTCTCCTCCATCCGTGAATCTGAGAGAATCTAAATACCCGTGACTGAAAATAAGGCAGTTACTTGCCCAAGAGCAGGAACTACTCAAGTGTGCAATAATGGGTGTGACAAGCATTGTAGTGGAGGGAGAGGAAAAAAGGCATGGGCTGCTAAAAGTGGGATTCCAACGACCTGCCGTGCTCTGCAGAGTGCGCCCTAGTTATTTCAGATGTGCCAGCAGCATTTTAAAAGAAACGTCTGAAGCCCTTTAGAATTAAAGCCCATCTGGATTTTTCAAACCGCTTTAAGGGAATAACATTCCTGGTATGCAGAGACTGGGTCAGACAGGCTACACAAGAGCTGAAAACCAGAGTGTAAGTGCCTGCTATTGGGTTTGTATTTCCGCAGGGGCGGTCGATAAATTATGAGCTGTTATTTATATGAAACATCTCAGCTGGATAGCTGATGTATGATCAGATTGACCCAGCTTCCATACCAACAGCTGTAGAGGCAGCCTGAGGGTGGCAACGGGTGTACATCCATTAGAGAGAGCAGCCAAGACAATGTCAGAGCCACCATTTGTTCCAAGGACCAGTAAAGTCAAACCCTCTACTGAATCACTCTTGTTCCAACATGAATGGAAGGGAAAAAACAAAACAAATATCTCTGACATCGTGATTGGGCCAACAAAAGCTGTTTATAGAAGGAATCTGAAATTCCTTCTAATTTTAAGCAATTAGAAAAATTGCTTTAAAAAAACCCACCAATTTTCAGAAAGAAACTGCAGACAACTTTTTTAAAAAGTAGCAGGAAAAAACAGGACAAGTCATTGGGTATTTTATACAGAGTATAATTAAGAGCGTGTAAATATCAATTACAAACATGTTTTTAAGACATACCTCAGAGTCATCTTTAATGCTGTCATGTTTCCGATTTGAAGGAATGTAGGGGACTGGAAAAGAAATCAAACAAGTTGTGTGGTTAAGGCCTTCATTAGCAGTAATTCTGAAACAATAAATGGAAAGATCATTTAGCAGCTCAGGGTCAGCAGTTTGCTTCAAATCCAACGGGACGGCTCTGAAGTGTTCCCCCTTTATTCCTGTAGCCCGGACAGCAGGTGCAAAGGGCACTGCAGGAACAACCAACCAACACTCACCAACGAGCCTCTGAGCTCCTAACAGTATCTGCCACAGGCCAGAGTCATTTTGGAGAGCAGGTACGATAAACGGGCCCTCAAACCAAGACAGCTTAAGCCATCAAAAGCACTAACCTAGGCAGAGGACTCTGAACTGCACCACGTTAAGCAACTAAGGCTTCAGGTCCTGGGCTGCACTCGTATCAGCGTCACAGGTTGGAGCTGAAGCGCGGGGTTTTCTGTTTGTTTTAAAAAGCAAAGCTGTCATTGCCACCTGCTCCGTGCATAACTTCCCATCCTGGAATGGGTCTCAGAGCACAGAGTCAAGGCCAAAACTGAAGCAGCCGCCACGCTTCAAAGGACATTTACGGTAACTGAGTCCCTAGTGAGTGTTCAGCCTATGGGACTGAACCAGAGCTAATCCAAAGGCAACTTCAAAAAACTAGAAGCAAACAGGCAAGGGTGGAAGCTGGGCCTCAAACGGGGAAAGACACAAATCCCAGCCGAAGAAGAAAGTACTCACTTCCATCGGTTTCCTCTGAAGGGAGGTCGACTTCGTCGTTCTTATCATCTAACTGAGGTTCCTGGGAAGGCATGACGGAATCCTTGCAAAACACAGAGGTTAGAGGGAACACACGCTGGGTTGCGCAGTCCCTGGCAAGGGAGAACGTCTTGCCGTAAAAGCACAAGACAAGAACCTTACGCTTGCATTCTCCAGAACGACGACCGGATCCTGTAGGCAGCGCTGCTGAACATTAACCTACTGCAACGCCTTATAAAACCTGCCGAAAGCCGCCGTGTTACCTCGACCTGTCCCCGCAGCTGCAGCAGACGTTGAGCTGCCTTCTGACAGAAGGCCAGCACATGCGGCTGCAAAAGCCAAACCTGAATTCTGCTGAAGACCTCCCAGTCCGTTACACACGGAACTGTAGGGAAGCGAACGCTTCAGCATGATGTTCCGCGCCCAACTCAGAGCGCTGGCACGCTCCTTTCCGGCTTAAAAGCCACGAACCCTTACTGCTCGCACACGGGTGTCGCAGACATGGGTAGAGCTGGCAATACCAATGAGATACTGGTTACAGCACTGTGAGGGGGATGGAGAAGGGCAGAATTCAGGCTACAGATTAAAGCCTAGGAAAGACGTTAGCATTGCCCCTGGAAGCGATGAGGAAAACAGAGAGGATGCGAACAGGACTGTAGAAAACGAGATGGTGAGAACAGGAAAGTAACAAGCCTTTTTGCGAGCAGCAGCACAAAAATCATGCAAGTGCTTCAGTTCTCAAAACATTCCCATGGGCTGAAAGGGACAAACAGTGTGACTACCCGTGCCAGCTCTTCGTCTCTGTAAAACACAGTGTGGCTGCTGGAGGAGGGAAGCTCAAGCTTGCTCACACTGAAATCTGATCACGAGTTCTCTTTTCTCACTGTGTCACTACTGCTCACCATCCAAAAGCTTGTCCTCCCCAGACATTTCAGAGACCGAAACCCAAATAGCACCACGTGTTACAAATCTACAACCACCCTGGCATTTAATTACTCGGGATGCGCGTCTACAAACTGCGACACAACGAAAACATCCGGGCAGAACCCTGACTTACCATATGCCTTTTGCAGGTCAGCGGAACAAGTATGTGACAACGTTTATGGACCAACAACTTGCAGTTGATACACTTGTAGCCTTGCCTTCCGAGACCCCATATCCTTTCGCTGCACTGGCCACAATACGCTCTCTAGAAGCCAGAACACATATCAGCAAGTCAATCATCAGTTCCTTTCTGCAGGTGAGTGGTTATCTCAGACAGCAGCCAGAAAACACCCTACCAGAACCCATCCCAGTCACCTCCCGGCAGCCATTCCGTAATTCCTTTACAATACCCAGAGCTTCCGAACGACCAAAGGTTGCACTTCACCCTTAGGATTCAGCTGAACGCCGTCCTTGTTAATGAAGGTTGGGAACACACGGAACATGCTGCAGCCCAACACCCATAAATTGTCCTTAGCAAGTCTGTTGGTGAAGCACTGGGACAGGTTGCCCAGAGAAGCTGGGGATGCCCCATCCCTGGAAGTGTCCAAGGCCAGGCTGGATGAGGCTTGGAGCAACCTGGGCTAGTGGAAGGTGTCCCTGCCCATGGCAGGGGGTGGGACTAGGTGGGCTTTAAGATCCCTTCCCACCCAAACCGTTCTATGATTTTATGTTCTGAGCTCCAGGTTCTGTGTAGGTTACCCAAACCAAACCATCATGAATTGGTACTACACAATTCTGCGTAAAAAGCACCCAAAGTGACTGCTTTGGGGAACACTGGCCCAAAATGTTACAAAAGGAAAGTTGAAGTATGAAGAATTTGGTATAATTTTGCTCCTGTAAACTTCAGCAGTGGTAGAACATCAGTAGAAACCTCACACCATTACAACACTTCTCTACCGAGTCTGATGTAACACCTCTGCTGGCTGCACTATTCAATGCCACAACCACTGGCTTTTTTACAGGTGTGACAGCACGGCATCTGACTAAAGGAGACCAGGAAGGGGACAGATTCCAGACATCCCCATTCTGCCTTTGCCAGGGCAGGTCTGTAAATACTTTTCCCAGCTTATGTATGCTGTGGTCATTTTACCCACTTTACCCCAAGTGCCAAACAGCAATCCCAGATTCTTACAAGCCAAGGAGTCCCCTGGTCTCAGTTACCCCTCTACCCAGCCTGCGGGGTGCCAACAGAAGACTTCCTCATTAGTCTCTGCAACCTTTCTCCAGGAATGACTGCCCCAGGCTACGACACAGCCTGCGCTCTGCCAGCTGCACACGAAGTGCTGCTCATCCCCATTGCGGGCTTCGGCAGGACTCAGCAGCTGTCCCAGAGCCAGAGAACAGTGAGAGCCTGTTCCTCCCTGCAAGCTGCACGTTAGAGTGTGGTTATTCAGACCCTGCGAGTAATGAATCACACACGCTGTCCTGCCCAAAAGCATTAAGCCACGAGAAATCCTCACCAGAGGTAGTCGGGGCGGGGAAGAGAACGTCCGAGAGAATGGATCATTTGTGAAAATTATTTTCTGTACTGCCCTCCTCTTATTTTGATAGTTTGAGGAAACAAAATGTAACTGCATGCCATTCATCTGTGCTCCTGGACCAGGAGGAACCCAAACCGCAGGATGGTTTCATTGGTATGGAGTGTTGTACTCTGGATTACCAGCATGGCAGGCCTGCAGGCCCAGTCTTTCAAAGAAACACCCTTTATCCGTGCAGCAAAGCAGCACAAAGGAGTGTATGTTTTACACTACAACTTACAAGAACTGAGCTGGCACCCTACACAAATGCACGCTGTAACTCAGCTGTGCCACATGCTTTTCACAGATCTGGTGAAGGATACTGAGCTGTACGGGGATTTTCCTCCTTTCAATGCGGTTTTGGGGCAGGTAGCAGTAAAAAAAAAAAAACACGCTAATTTCATTTAAAAACCAAAGGTACTGCCGAATCAAAAAGTTAGCTCGTCTCACTGTGCCAAGTGCTGCGTGGAACCCCCCAAGTGGACGAGACATCCGTACCTACGCTGCGATATTAGACATACCGGGGTAAGCGAAGGAGGAGTCTCAGCCTGAAAGCTACAATCACTTGCTTACATGGATTAAGTCAGATTCTTAATGCAGCTGTATTTTAGCTCACTAAACCAGGTATTTTTTTCTTAATTAGATTAGGTAATACCTCAGATTCCAAACAGTTCAAGCTAATGTCAAGAGCTCTCGTCCTCGGGCACGACAGGCTTACGCTAAGACACAAACAGAACCATAGAGTGGAGAGGAGAAAAGCTGCTCTACTTATGCATCAGTCTGAAGAGTCACTCACCCAGGTTTTGTAGACTTTAAAGATAAGTAATTCCCACCAATCACATATAACTCCACCCCAGATTCAAAGACCTTCATGGTTTTGACTGTTATGACCTCAGTAACTGCCCAGAGTGAGAAGTCACATGAAGAAGCATCTTGCTTTGCTTTCCTTTCCAACACCCAGGCACAGAAAAAGCACAGGCTGAGAGAACAATTACCACAGAACATGCCCAAACCCCAACGTTTTACGCAACAGTACTCACTCTGTTAAAGCGTTTGGCCTGAAACAAGTGCCCATTCACTCGGTACAGCTTCCTCCATCTTCGGGCTCCGCGGCGGTAGATGGATTCTGCGAAGACATGACAAAGGTGTAAAGCAGCAGCACGGCAGCGCGGCCATGCCGGGCACGTAGCTTAAGCAAGTGGTGACTTGAAACAATCTCGCTTTCCCAAGTACCAGCGCACAGCTAAAAGCCCTGCTGATTTTTAAGGCAGCCGTAAGCGACAGCGTCTGCAGGATGTGCTTCCCCACCGCCTCTCCCTTTCCTCTATCCCTGTCTCTTTTTCCTCACATGACCATAATCTCGTTAGAGTTGCTGGCTGCTGGCTGTTCAGGCTCAGGTCCAAGGGTCAGAGAACCGTTAAAGAAACAGCTTCCTCTGGGGACCTCACAACGCTGATCTCGCCGTGCCACCGCCATGGGAACACGTCCAGGGCGCTGGGTGCTAATAACCTTTAGCTGCTCCATAGCAGAGATGTTGGTAGCCTGAAGAGTCACAATTATTTGACCCCGTTTTATCTTGCTGTTCAACAGTGCCACAACATCTACTTTGTTAGGGCAGCAGTTCCAGTGCAGGCCTACAGTTATTTCCAATATATTCTAAATACAACAGGAAATGATTTAATCTGTTTGAGGCAGACTTTCCACGGGGCTACGCATGACCGCACCGACCATCTACTCCAAATTACTTCTCTTGTCGCTGTTCACATACACACGTGCGACTTCCCTGTGACCGGCTCACAAGAGGATCGGTGCTGCGCCCCATCGGTGCTGCGTGGCATCGGTGCTGCGCCGAGCTGCCCGCAGCCCCAGCGCTGACACGGCCGGGAGGACGAGAC